>NC_140174.1:65287108-65333980 GCF_963971535.1 Notolepis coatsorum
CAAATCCGTCAAACAGCGCATCTCATCAGACATCTTAATCCCAGTTACAATTAAAATAACCACATCATGTGTACATCGCACGAGCGAGCGCCACCGTCGCCACGGTATATATAACGTGCATTATTTAGGACAAAGTGAATTTAATATCAGCATTTTGGGTCTATTTTACATTTCAAAAGCCCCCTCTGGAAGAATGGAGCACAAAAACGTAATTCAGAATGGTATAATGCAGATCGTAGACTGTGGGAATAGTTTCAGGAAACGGGCTGTCACTTCTTTGCGGGGGCGTGGCGATAGTTCAGGCTAACTTGAACTTGAACTCTGCTTTCGACCAGGCTCAAACTTTTGGATATGTTGTCATGGTGATTTGGAAAATCCAGGTACATGAAATCGGAAAGTCCGGCTAACCCAGTTATCCAGCTAAAGTTATCCGGCTAACTCAGTTATCCAGGTACAAGAAACAGGGCCCAGATAAATACTTTCGTCTTGTTTACATCAGGGTCCCCCATTTTCAATTCATAGTGAAATGTATCTTGTGTTATTAGGAGCCCTGCTACATTAACGTTAGTTGGTAGCTAACGTTATATTGATAATGTTTCAATATTATCAGGTTGATATTATTAGGTTGATAATGGTGTCAGTGTTTCAGATAGCAAGGTGGAGATCTTTGTTAACTAGTAGAGCTTTGGTTGAGAGAGATTACAGTGCTGTCTCTTAAAACTCATAAACAAGTATTGAGCAAGACTCGTCTGTTGTGTTGTGCGTATTGTATGGGAGGGATATGATGACTGTGTGTAACTAGGAGGGATATGAGGACTGTGTGTAACTAGGAGGGATAGGAGGACTGTGTGTAACTAGGAGGGATATGAGGACTGTGTGTAACTAGGAGGGATATGATGACTGTGTGTAACTAGGAGGGATATGAGGACTGTGTGTATGTGGCACTGAATTGATGTAAACAAGACGAAAGTCTTTCTCTGGTCTGCATCCCCTTAACAATTGTGTGTATTGAGCCGTAGTGTATTGTACCCATTCTGCAATCTGTTAAATAAAGTTTTCATTCATCATTCATTCATTCATTCATTGTCCTTGTGTTACATAAAACCCATCTGTGGCCTCGTGCAGAGGAAGGTGGTAAATACATGTTAGATATTCCAATGTACAGTTTTGCATACCATTGACTCAGAATGGTCTGTTTTATTGAAATCGTCACAGCAGTATAGTTTGTTTATACTTCAGAAGTATGATATTTAAACATGGTCCCGAAAATGAATGGAAGCGAATGAGGATCCTGACACCTGGGAGCAGGGACCGAAACTAGAGAGCGCCACCCGCCATTTGCGCTCAGTTTTTACGTTTGGCGCCTCCCACTGAGACGTCTGAGCGCCGTGTGACGGGCTATCAAATAGTCATGTGAAAACCGAAAATCATGATCCAATTCTTTAGCGGAGTTCTCACTCGCTGTCTCAGCCGACATGAAGCGCGCACCGCACACTGCTGCTAGCCCCTCCCCACATGTTGCCTGCATGTAAACAGAGGCTATTGCCTCCGAGTCACCGTGACGTTAGTTAGCACTGCTGCTGCTGCTAATGCCTGCATGTAAACAGAGGCTATTGCCTCACCGTGACGTTAGTCTATTCAGTGTGGGACCTTCGTGAGATAACGTTAGCTACCGTTACAAAATGACCCAGTCAACTATTCACTTAGTTTAATACACGAGGCATTGTGTAACGTTATCCAGCCGGCTAGCTACGGATAGCTCCCGACATCAACAAATCCTCCAGCAATAGTCCAGTGCATAATACCTCCGTTGGCTAGGTAACTAGTCACTACGAAATGTCGCAGTAAACTAAATAGTTCACTGAGGCGTTGTCCCAACGCCATCCAGCAGTAGCTACAGATAGCTCTTGGCATCAATGTCCTACAACAACAACATGCGTATTCGAGTCCCTGGTTTACATCGCATGAGTGAGGGCTGCTGACTAGGGTCCAGGTGCAGCGCCGGAGAATTCTTTTGCATGCTGAATGTAGCGTTTAGGGCCCAGCTGCACCCCCGGAGAATCCTTGCTGGAGCTGGAGGCCACTCGAGTATACACACAGATAGTGGAGCTGTTTGCAGACAGCGAGGTGGCGATGTCTCGCAGATAACACAATCACAAGTATGATTATATAATATATATATTTTATTAAAAAAAAATCTATATAAAATAATAATAAAAAAAATGTGTATCAAAAAAAAGTTGGCGGGTAAGAAATATGCTTGGCGGGTAGATTCTTCCCATCTACCCGCCACTGGCCGGTGAGTCAAAAAGTTAATTTCGCTCCCTGCCTGGGAGGAATGGGGGTGTTGCAGCGTTGGGGATGTTTAAAAAATATAATTTTATATATAATATAATAATTTGTGCTTCACCTAAAAATGTGGTCAGCAGCCTCCACTGGTGTGTGTGTGTGTGTGTGTGTGTGTGTGTGTGTGTGTGTGTGTGTGTGTGTGTGTACGTGCGTGCGTGCGTGCGTGTGTGTGTGTGTGTGTGTGTGTGTACGTGTGTGCGTGCGTGCGTGCGTGCGTGCATGCATGCATGCGTCTACATAAGTATAAAATGTGGTTTAAAAGGAAAATCCACCCTTGATTCTGTCCCTCGGCTGAACACCAGCAAGACAAGACTCTAAATGATGATGTCATTAACTCATTGGGCGCCATACCCGAGTAAAGTCGGGTTGTCTCGCCAACCGTTGAGAGCCAAAACCCGAGTGATATTTGATATTTTCCTTTGATCACTGTTCTATGAAGTCAGCCGGAGCCCTCTAGGTGTCCCTGACTCATCTGCCTACGTTGGAATTGCAATGGCGATCGAATCTCACCAGGTGGCAGTATCGCCTACCTTTTTAACTGGAATGGCTTGGTGTGGATACACCTTTTCCTTTTTTTTTGCAAGGGCTCCTCCTCCTCAGAGACAGAGAGACACAGCGATCGCTGGGAATTATTATTTTTGGAATACCTTCTGGCTAAGGTAAGGTATATTCTATGTCTATTTTACCGAACCTGAAACATGTTTTTGTAACGATCACCGGACGTAAAACATGCTCGACAAACACGATCGCAGTTTCTACTTGAAACAACCCCCCTCCCCCCATGATGATTTTGTGATGGCACATATGTACACGATATATACCTTTGATTTGGGAGTATTTGGGGTTTCAGGTAATCAACCAGAACAATTTGGCCTTATTGCATATAATGCGTCATATCTCGCGATCTATGGAAAAATACTGGATTATTTTGGAAAGGGGCGATGTTTAGCATGGCGCGTGTAATAAACTACAGTGTGTATAGGAATTAACTGATTAGTCAGTAATGGACTACGAACAATGCCTTGTCAAATGAGCCATACAATTGTCTCCATAGTTATAATACAGAACACACAACGGTGGCACTCAAAGAGTTAAGCCATAAATGCTAGAGCTGCTCCATAGATGGTGGAACAACTCGTAGGACACTATGACAGTAACCATGGTGATTTTACTGGGATATAGGAACATTTTCTGATTCAGAGCTGTAAATTCTACATTTAAATACAACTCACTTGAATGTATTAGAGTAGCTCAACCTAAAATTCTATAAGCCCACAAAGTCAGTCACAAATTTCCTTTTTCTGCCAGGATCTCAACATTAGCAATATAATAGTGTCGCCATGTTTATGTTTACATTGCAAATCCGGATACTTCACAAGGAAGATATTCTTCTACTATATACTTCTATTGTGTCTGCCAGGGAGGATTAAGCCCTAATCTGCCCCCTAGTAGTGGATTGCCTTTTAAACCCTCCAGGTACTGTACATGCACAACACTCAGGCAAGTACGTGAACAATGTTGTTCACAATGCAGCCGCTTGTCAACTTGTACGCATGGACAGGCCCGGACTGGCCATCGGGAGCACCGGGAGTTTTCCCGGTGGCCTGGCCTGCACAAAAAAAATTTAAAATAAAAAAGTATATAAAGATTTTTTTTTTTTTTTTTTTTATGCGTTTTTTTTTTTTTTTTTGCCAGGCCATTGTTTCTAGTTGTGGCGGCGCGATAGTTAGATAACCTAGGTGGGTGGGGAACAACCAGGATTTCACTGTCTGCGACAGAGTTGGAGAACTATCTGACTCTCTCCCTCTCGCGGATCACACACACACAAATGGAGCCGTGCTGCCGCTTGTGATTGGTGGAGGCGGGACCAGGCGATACAACTGATTGACAGCGGAGGCGGCGAATCGAATGGCAGATGGCACTCAGATGCAGAATAACAGCCAGGCAGTGAGCCAGGTAGTGAGGGACTCAGGAGAGATACAGTAGAGCGAAAGTCAATTAACGTTGATGTCAAGATGGACAGTGGAAGAAAGAGAAAGGGTGGAGGAGAGAGGGATAAAACAAAGAAAAAGAAAGGCCCTTACAGGAGATGCTGCTAAATTCGGCAACATGTATCAAATGTTTTCTTGCAAGGTCAAGGAACCAGCAGGTTAGTCAGTGATCAAAATAAACATATGGATGTTAGCTAGCTAACGTTACCATGCAATGCATCATCTCCCCTGTCAAAAGCCCAATGTTAAATCTGCCAAGAAACAAATAATTTAACCCTTGTGTCTGAAAACTAAAGTGTTATACTCTTACCATATTAGGGGACTAAATTGAAAAACGCCATAAAAAGATTATACAGTATGTTGAAATAATTTCCCACTTTCTTTTCCATAAATATTTTATTCAACTTCAGATTAAAAATGAAATACTCCCACTTTTCTGAAAGGAGTTGTTAAATCTGACATTACAAAAAACAATATGTGGTGATTATGATCAGGGCTGAAGTTGAATAAATAATTTATGAAAGAGAAAGTCTAAATAATTCCAATATAATTCAAAGATTACACACCTTTGCCACATATATTGGCTACAAACATAATCACTGCAAAGTTATCAAAAAAATCAGACACAAAGTTTAAGTTGTTGTTCCCTTTCTAATTTCCTCAAAAACATCTAGTCTAGTTAATGTGATCAATATTATTTGACAATTGATGCTTTTTGTTGGACATTTCAGTCAGTGAGCTCATACTTTGAGCTAATTTTATAGTTAAAATTATTGAGACAACGCAATCTTCTGTCTTCGTTGAGCATGCATGCGTGTGCTCACCACATGCGATACATGTGTCACTATTCTGGCTATACTGTTCATTACTGTTGTAATGAAAGGTCTGTTATTTAATGTTTGTGTAAAGGGCTATTTTAACTGTTGGTGGGTAATGCATCAGTAAAAGTGAATATGGTATTGTGCTCTTGCTCTGTTTGAATAGGTGGAGAGAGTGGTTAACTGTATTATAATAGTAAATAGAAAAATATGTTGTGCTCTTGATTTTTTCTTTTTGAAGGTGGAGAGAGTAGCATTGCTATTGCCACAACAGTTTTATTTGAGGTTCATAACAATACATTGTACTAAGCAATTGTTTGCTCATTAGTTTGTGATTCACATGCACAAAAATTCACCAGAATGCAGGAAATGAAAGTCTTTGTAACAAAGATTTCCTGGTGGGGGACCCCCAGACCCCCCGCTTAAAAAGTGGCCTGACTGGGGCTATATTTCGCGCTATATCCCCCGGTATGAATTATTTCCCCAGTCCGGCCCTGCGCATGGAGCAAGTATACCGAGACCCTTAGTGAGACAGTTGTCTATGTTGTAAATATTGACTTAACTGTCCAAGATCATCGGAATAGTACAATGTACATTCTGTTTTTGGTTGTTTTGGGGTTTAAAGGTATAATCTGTAATGCCATCAAACAGCAACCTCTAGCGATCTCTCTCTTCATTTTTACTTTTAATTAAACTAAGTTTTATGGACTGGCTGAACCCCACCATGTAATTACAACACTAATCAGTGCTACATAAACTTTTTATTTGATAAAAGTTGTTCATCGACTTCCGGTCTGCGATGTTCAGGTAAGCAGCCACAGAAAAGAGCTCCCAGTCAATGAATATCAAAAAAAGGAAGTCAAACGATTGAAAACGAAATAAAAAGTGAAGATTCAAGGACTAAACAAGGAAGAAACAATGAACACGAGGATGAGTAAAATAAGAACGGCCCCAGATGAAGAAATTAGACAGATGAAAAGAACCCAACACATCAAGCTAGCGGGACGCTAGACGACAGCGTAGAAATACCCAGCTGGGCAGATAAGCTACAGGCTAGCATCCAAACTAGCATGCAAGCTAACATACAGCTAACACACAGATTGGGCTAGAAGCAATGCGTGACATACAACGGAATATTGAGAAGCTCAGAGAAGAATTGAAGCAAGGACAGGATGAGCTCAGAGAAGAAGTAAATACGAGACTCGAGACAGTTGACCGAAAGTTACAGAAGCAAGAAAAAGGCATTGAAGCGATAGAAGAAAGAACAGCCGAGGCGGAAGAATGGAACACAGAAGTACAGGAGATCCTGATAGCCACTATCGAACAACAGAATAGAATGCAAGAAAAGATAACTGACATGGAGGGAAGATCAAGGAGAAACAATATACGCATATGGGGACTGAGAGAAGCGATAGAGGGAGACTCGATGACCAGATATGTGGACAATCTAATCCGAAAAGAGTTAGAAAAGCCAGAACTCGACAATATGGAGATTCAAAGGGCCCACAGGGCACTGGCCCCGAAACCACAATCAGATAAACCTCCGAGAGCAGTTATTGTCAACTTCTTGAAATTCGAAGTTAAAGAAAACATTCTCAGAGCAGCCTGGCAGGCGAAGATATAAGTAGAAGGAAGGAAAGTGACTTTTGATCACGACTATTCAACAGAGGTGGCTGTGAGGTGTCGGAGCTATGTAGAAATAAAAAAAATCGAAAAGAGAAAGGAATCAGGTTCCAATCACCAATGACCTCGCTGAAGGTACACTGGTATGAAGGCACCAAGCTATACAACAACGGGCAGGAGGTGGCAAGATACATGACCCGGAGAGGATGGATGGTGCCGGGAGGAGAAGGAGAGAGACCAACGCCGATGCAGAGGATGGAGAGGGCGCACAGATGGACCAGAGTTGAGAGACGAGGACGAGGAGAGGAGGACGGGAGCAGGACGGGAGGACACCTGAATCGATTCAAAGCAGATCAACAATGAAGACCGACAAAAAAACACGTAAAAGGGGCATGGAGGAGGAGACGTGAAGGGCCACGGTGATCCAAGGGAGGATAAGTAGAAAATAGAATAAACATGAAAGACTACCTAATACAAACACATACACATAGGATAATGGGGGATACAAGGGAGGAGTGAGAATAGTTACAACAGAGGAAGATAAATGAACAATCACTCCAAGAGGAATTAATTAAGGACACAAGTCTACAACACATAGGAAATTAATAAATATAAGACATGAAAACAAATGATCATTTAAAAAAAAGGACAAGTCGACTTAAGAAACACACGGGGAACACTACACATTGGACTGATATGGAGGCCTAATGGGATTACACGTGGCACACAATACAAATGGACTCTCTGGTAAATGTCTCTGAACAATAAGAAAAATAAATACAGATCATTGACCGGGAGCTCTGAGGCTGTTCACAGGACGAATGTTGGACTTATAGTGAGCAAGGGAGAGCCAACACAGGAGGCATCCACGCCACTAGGGGGATCCCTGTCACCAGGAGAGCCATTACTCCCCACCTGCCAGCAGGGGACAGGGAGGGAAAAATAGAACCCCCTAATACCTTGGAAGCACCAAACGTTAATGTTGTTTTTTTCTTTTTATATGTGTACCAGGTAAAGATAGCAGAGGCTACAACCGCAAATATAATTTTATGTGACATGGGTAAGACAGGAAGGCATTTGGAGAGGAAATATGACGGAAGCTAAAGGTATCAAAATGGTGTCGTTGCATGTGAATGGTATGAACAATTCAACCAAAAGGAGTAAGGTGATGACGACATTCAGAAAAGAAGAGATGCAAGTAATCTTTTTATAAGAAACGCATCTAATAGCACAGGAACACAAAAAACGGAAGAGATTTGGATATGAGAATACGTTTTACAGTTCTTTTAAACCAGGGGTCTCAAATTCGCGGCCCGCGGGCCAATTGCGGCCCGCTGGATGATATTTTGCGGCCCCCTACTTGACATCAAAGTTTAGTGTTAGTGCGGCCCACACACAACTTTTTGCCACGTTGTTGTGCGAGTTGGATGTTTTATTTATTTGATCACTTGTAGGCTACCATGGTGCAGGCTCATGACAGCAACGTTACGTTAGTGACTTGGTTAAAACGTGATTCCGGAGTGATACCAAGTGGAAGGAAAATATATCCAGTGTGTATGGCAGGCATCCTCGAAATTCTCCGCTATCTCCTCTGCAAGCAGTGCTCTGCCTGTCCGGCTGCACTGCTCCACACTGTATGTGTCTGTCTACTCTGGTCCAATCACATTCAGCATCCCGTCAGCGTTTTTCCCCCCCACCCACAGTCTGCGAATCAGAGACAGAGTAGGGCGGGTCTTCACGGAATGCGTGTCGTCTCTTTCAACGGGTCCGAGTTAGAGCGAGAGTTGACAGCGCATCTACAGGTAGTTTCATCTGCAGGTACTGTAGCTAGTAACCTCATTCCCAGTTTTATCTCCGTGAGATAAATGTAGCTAGTAGCCTAGTTTCGCCAGCAGGCAGTTAGTAGAAAAATGTGGCATGTTCAAAGATGGCCAGTAAAAGAAAAGTCGACAGTGAAAATCACTGCAATTCAAAGGTGAATGGACTGAAAAATATGCGTGCATCCTCCCAGCACCAAACCAATGTGCCTAATATGCCAAGAAACGGTAGCTCTTGTGAAGAGTGGCATATTTGAAACGCCACTACGAAACAAAACACAGTTATTTTGATGCAACATTTCCTAAAAATTCAGTGCTAAGAACAACAAAAATAAATGGAATGAAATCATCATATCAAGCTGCAAGCAGAATTTTTGTTAAAGCTATGACACAACGAGAAAAAGCAACCAAGTCCTCACTCAGTGGCATGGGTGTTGGCTAAACACAAGAAGCCATTCTTTGATGCATAAATAATAAAATAATGTATGACTGAAGTGATGGAGACCATGTTTGAAGGCAAACAAAAGCAAATCCTCTTCAGATAGCACAGCAACCAGAATAACTGAAATACTGGCTGATGATTTGATTAAACAGCTTTGTGATAGAATAAAAAAAATGCACAGTGCATTTACATAGCTATGGATGAGTCCACTGACACCACTCAGAATGCTCAGTTGCTGGTGTTTGTGAGGTGTTAGTGAGTTTGTGAGAAGATTGGTTCAGTTGTACTTTTTTTGGAATACTTTAAAACCTTTTTTTGTGGAATATTTGATGCAGCCCAGCCTCACCTCTACCTCCAGCGGCCCCCAGGTAAATTGAGTTTGAGACCCCTGTTTTAAACAGAACTTGAGGAGGGGAGTAGCTATATTAATTAAGAACTCTGTGAAATTTGAAATGATCAAAGAAATAAGAGAAGGAGGGAAGATATGTTGTGGTGAAGGGAAAAATGGAAGGACAAATGGTAACATTAATCAATGTATATGCCCCTCCGGACAGTGAGAAATATCTCTTTGAAACAATGTTTGATATCATAGAAATGGAAATGGAAGGGATTCTGATTTGCACAGGTGATTTGAATGTGGTACTAAACTATGACATGGACATGACAAATACGAAGCAATGGAGGACACACATCAACAAATATATAAATATACAAATGACAGAACTGGGAATTACGGATGTATGGAGAGAAACACACACATTAGATAGGGAATACACACATTACTCACACCCACACACAATGTATTCAAGGATAGACTACTTACTCATGACAACAGGGGACAGATACAGGGTAAAATACTGCAGAATAGGGGTAGCAGACATATCAGACCATAGTGCAACATACAGATGACGCCCTTAGAAGTCAGGCATCTACCGCTACTCTACCACTACTCCACCACTCCACTCCAAACTGATTTTGTGACTCCTATTGTTCTGGACCGGGCCAGATTTCACACCTCCACTGCTCACCCACAGGCTGGGGAGATTTTCATCTTACATTTTTATTCGTCCCAAATGTCCCAGCCCCATCCGATTTCTTAGATTTTTTCACTGTTTATTTATCATGCATTGCAACACTAATATATGGTCAGTACCCCAAGTCAGACTGCCCATATAAAAATGATCTTGGGGGTCTGAGGGCAGTAGCCCCCGACCCCCTCCCTGGGGAAGCACTTAAGTTAAGTACCATCAATTTGTTTACGGCCACCAGCCCCCGAAAATTAACACCTGAGTGCTAGTTCTAACGTGACATAGGAGTGGTAGAGGAGTGGCAGTGGGGACCTGATTCTGGAGGGCTTCATCTGTATCAGACAGTGAATCTCAAAAGTAGACGGAGAAGCACAGTCTGGAGGCTAAATGTAGGACTACTAAACAACAAGGGTCTAGTAAACGAAATACAAGGAGACATGGTACAGGGAAGAAAATTACAATGGGGAGGTGGACCCGAACATTTTATGGGACACACTGAAGGTAGTAATAAGAGGCAAATTGATAGCGAAGACAGCACTACTCAAGAAGGCTAGAATGGAGACGTACCAAAACCTAATAGGGAAACTGAAAGAACTAGAGAAAAGACACCAAAACTCGAAAAGATCTAAAGACGCTTAGGGAAATCAAAGACATAAGGGGAAGGATAAACAAAGAACTGCTGACAGAAATAGAGAAGAAAGCTAGATATATGAAACAGACATACTATGATGGAGGACCGAAAACAACCAGACTCCTAGCCAGATAAGGACACAACAAAAGCTAAATACAATACACATAATAAGGGATACGAATACTAACAAGATATTAAGAGAACCAGATGAAATAGAGAAGACATTTGAAGAATATTATAAGGCTCTATACACACAACCGAAAGCGGCAGGAGAAGAGGAAATAAGAGAATTTCTAGAAAAGCTAGACTTACCTTTGATAGAGAAAGAACAGAACGAAACATTGAGCACAGAGATCACAGAACAAGAAGTAGAAGATGCAATTAGTAGAGCAAAGAATAGCAAATCACGGGTAGTGACAGATTCCTATCCGAATTTTACAAGACATTTAGACAGGAACTGACTCCCATATTAGAAGCAGCTTTTAGACACACGATGAAAGAAGGCATGATGCCACCCTCATGGAAAGAAGCCATAATTACCACAATACCAAAAGAAGGAAAAGATAGAGAGCTATGTAGCAGTTTCAGACCAGTGTCCATACTCAACGTAGATTACAAGATGTATACATCGATAATATCCAAAATATTCGAGACATTTATGCCAGACATCATAGATGAAGACCAGACTGGATTCATTAAAGGAAGACAGACGCAGGATAATATAAGGAAGACAGTACGGATAGTAGAAGAGATACAGAAGAAAGGAGGTAGTGCAGTACTGGTTAGTCTTCTAGAGTCTAGACTCTAGACGCAGAAAAGGCATTCGACAGTGTGGGCTGGGTATTTCTCTACAAGGTACTAGATAAATTTGGATTAGACAAAGACGCTATGATAACAATTAAAGCACTATATCAGGAACCGACGGCAAGGATTAAAGTGAATGGCAGCCTGACGGACCGAATCAAACTAGAGAGGGCTACCAGACAGGGTTGTTGTCTTTCGCCGTCGCTCTTCAATGTATTTATCGAACCACTGGCTCAACTAATTAGACAGACCAAGGATATCAAAGGGGTAGAGATAAGAGGGACAGAACACAAATTGGGTCTATTCGCAGACGACGTGATAGTGTACATGAGACAGCCAGACAGGGGGCGGCTGGGTGGCGCAGCGGACTAAGCGCTCGTCACCAACGCGAGAGACACTGGTATCGAATCCGGCTGTCAGCGTTGCATCCGGCTTGGCCGGCCGTCATACTGGCTCAATTGGCAGAGTCAGCGGGAGGGAAGCCGGTGGGGTGGTATTCTGGTCCTTGTAAACAGCGACTCCTACAGGTCGGTCAGGGCACCTGCACAGCAAGGGAGGGAGATGGTGAGGGTAGTGTGACCTCCCACACGTTACACCTCACCAATGAGAGTCCGCGCTGGCAGGTGGAAAGATGCTGCTGGCTGTCTCCTATGTCTCGGAGGAAGCATCTGATAGATTTCAGGGCTCCCTAGACCGACCAGTGGGGGGCAAATGCGAGCAACAGCCAGGAAGGGGAGGGGGGAATTGGCATAATGACTAAATTGGGATGGGAGGAAAACACATAAAAAAAACAGGAGGAGAAAAAATGGATACAAAAAAATTAGACAGCCAGACACAAGCTTCCCGGTACTGATGGATTTACTGAAAGAATATGGGCACTATTCAGGATACAGACTCAACGTGACGAAGACACAGACTTTAACATTTAACTACACCCCAATGACAGAGATCAGAGAAAAATACGGAATTAGATGGGACATGGACAAGATTAAATATCTAGGGGTAAACATTAGGGATGTCCAGATCCGATCACGTGATCGGAATCGGCGTCGATCACGTGCTTTTCAGAGTATCGGGGATCGGGAAAAAATAATAATAAAAATCGGCAGTCAAAAAAAGAAAAATTTTATTCAACAAACATGACCATGTCCACGTCTTAAACTCATACGGAGGCCTTAGTTTTGGTTTTAAATTACATATAATATATCATCATTAATGTATTTATTGTCACACAGAGCATAATAATTATCCACAACAAACACATTCCCCTTTAATTTTCACCGTTGCAACAAACATTCCCTTTAATTTAGACGCTACACGCTACACGCGACCACATCACAACAACAACACGTCGCTCCCGAAACACGGTTAATATCCACTGACTTGAGCAGCTAGACTTATGTCAGAGGTTTGGAACTAAGCATTTTAAAATAGAAAGTCAAGCCAGTTGCAATGTTTGCAAGGAGGAGATTCCGTGTGGAGGAAAAACTCATGAAGCAGCAGGCTGGAGGCGAAGTTTTCAGACTAACTTTTCAACTGGAGGATAACGTTACGTGACTGAGGATTATCGTCGGCGTTTCAGACCAGAATGGACCATTACGTAAGTCGAACACTGAATGTATACTAATGTGCAAACATATATTGAAACTTTTAATATTTCTCATATGAAGCAGAAGCACATTTCTCAGGGTGAATGTAATAACAAAAGCCTCCGCTCTCGCGCCCCGGACTATTATAGGCAACAGATGGGCTTGTCTCGCTCTGCCAGTTTCTGACAAAAATGCGTCAAAATTGATTACTAATGTGAAAGATCGGATCGGAAACGATCGGATCGATAGATATTTAAAATCACATGATCGGGATCGGATCGGAAGCAAAAAAAGGCGATCGGGACATCCCTAGTAAACATTACAAGGGGGGTGGAGAAACTGTTTGATGCAAACTATATACAGATTAATCAGAATATCAAGAGAGACTTAGCAAGATGGACAGTAATGCCACTGGACTTCAACTCAATGATCGAAATCATCAAGATGAACATACTACCGAGGTTACTGTACTTGTATCAGTCTCTTTACCCATAACAATACCACAAAAACAATTCAGGGAATGGGACAAACTGATATCGAGTGTAACGTTCGGGCGCCTATCCTCCTTAGGATAGTATCCTACTGTCTACCTGGGTCACTTCCTGTTGTTTTGGGTTCACCTTGTATGTCACCACTGAATTGCTGTCATCACTAATTGTCTGTCACACCTGGGTGCTGTCATTGGTTGTCAGACTGCTGTCACTCATTGACAGCGTGGAATGTTTGGTATGTGCCTATTTAACGTTTGCTCTATCCTTTGTCATTTGCTAGAGCTTCACCTAAACTACGGACAAGATACAGATGGAACAAGCACTGACCTAACGTCTTTATCACTGTACTTGCATATACTCTTATCCCTGGTAATAAACAGTACACCGGTTTTGGAAGAGTAAACCTATCTCTGTCTCGTTCTTCTTCGACAACTTGGAAGTCAATTACCCCGTTCGTAACAGAAGCTCTAGCCAATCATGACTTCCAACGAGGAGATACGGGACGAAATGGTGAGCCTACAGGACCAGCTCCGGATCATGATGGAGCGGCAGATGGCAGTCGGGGTCGAGCTGGGTCGACTGGGAGATGTTTCCCTGTCTTCTCAGGAGACGGCGGAGACAGCGTTGGCGGCGGTGAACCAGGCTCGCTCTGCAGCCGCTGGTACGACACCAGCGATGAGATCCGCAGCCGGAGCATCATCGATCGGCGGGGAAGGCGAGCGGGGGTATCCGTTAGATCGGGAGGAGTACCGAGAGCCACGCCTGCCGGCGCCAGATTGCTATGGAGGGGCTTCGACCGGCTGTCGTGAGTTCATCGCCCAGTGCTCTCTCATCAGTGATGTGGCTCGGGTAGCGTACATTATAACTCTCCTCACGGGTCGTGCTCTCTCTTGGGCCACAGCGGAGTGGGAGAGTGGGTCTGTGGTCTGCCGCGACGCGGATGCCTTCACCCTGGAGTTACGTCGTGTATTTGATACCTCCAGGGTGATTTCCATTTACGAGGCCGGCGGTTGACTTATGTCCTGCCGGCAGGGCATTCGCGCCGTAGCAGACTACGCCATTGATTTCCGCATTGTGGCTCGAGAGGCGGACTGGCCTGAGATTCTCTGCTGTGTCCACTTCTTGCATGGTCTCTCCACTCGCATGCAGGACGAGATGGCTACACGGGAGCTACCCGAGCGCCTGGATCTGTTGATCAACATGGCTATTCGATTGGATAATCGTCATAGAGGGGGCGCGAGAGGGAGGCTTCATCACAGGAACTCTTCCGCCCCTCTCCTAGTGTCGAACGGCCAGCATACCAGCCCATGAGAGAGCACCGGGGCGATGACGAGCCCATGCAGCTGGGAGCGCTGAATCTCTCTGAAGCGGAGAAGCAGAGGCGGGTCAACGAGAGGCGCTGTTTTCGTTGTGGCCGCACGGGGCATCGCGTCGCCGCCTGTCGTGGCTCGGGAAACGGAGGAGCCCGCTAGGCCTGGGGAAGGTGCTGGCAGGTGGGCATGTCTCTCCGGTCATAGACGTTCACGACTCACATACTTTTTTTGATGTCACTCTTGGGTGGGGGGATTCTTCTAAAACGGCCAAGGCTTTAGTGGATTCGGGGGCTGCGGGCAAGGTTCCCTTGTAAACACTAGAGGTGCCCATCCCTGTCCGTTTGCTAGGCGGCCGACCGCTCGGCTGTGGACTTATTACCCAGCGCACCGGGAAACTGTGGGTTCGGGTGGCGGGTAGCGATGGGGAATATTTGAATTTTTTTGTTGTTATGTCTCCCCATTCTGACATTGTTTTAGGTCACCCTTGGCTTGTGATGCATAATCCTCTTATTAATTGGGCTACGGGTGAACTCTCCATGGGAAGCTGCCGTGAGTTCATCCCCCCCCCCCCCCCCCCCCTCTTTTGTCTCTCTCCAGGTTGACGGTGGACGTTGCAGATTCTTTATTATCCCCTAACCCCGATTTGGCAGGTGTTCCTGCGGTCTATTGTGACCTGGCGGACGTTTTTAGTAAAACGCGTGCTAAAGCACTACCACCTCATAGACCTTACGACTGCCCCATTGATCTTCTACCCGGCGCTTCTCCGCCCCGGGGACGGATGTTCTCTCTCTCTCGCCCTGAGACAGTGTCCATTAACACTTACATTCGAGAGGCACTGTCCGCGGGGCATATCCGACCGTCCACATCCCCTGCAGGCGCTGGCTTCTTTTTTGTGGCTAAGAAAGATGGTGATCAGCGGCCGTGCATAGATTATAGGGGGTTGAATGACGTTTCCATCAAGAACCGTTATCCTTTACCACTCATGGACACCGCCTTTGAGTGCTTACAGGGGGCACAGGTATTTTCTAAACTTGACTTACGTAATGCATACAACTTGGTCAGGATTAGAGAAGGGGACGAGTGGAAAACTGCATTTAATACTCCTAATGGGCATTATGAGTATTTAGTCATGCCTTTTGGTTTAGCTAATGCTCCGGCAGTATTCCAAGCCCTGGTCAACGACGTGCTGCGGGATCTAATTGGGGTGTCAGTGTTTGTATATTTGGATGACATCCTTATTTTTTCTCGCGATATGGTGCAACACCAACTGCACGTTCGTGAGGTGCTTCAACGTCTCCTTAAGCATCAACTGTTTGTTAAAGCAGATAATTGTGTGTTTCACACTGACACCGTTTCCTTCCTGGGCTTTGTGTTGACGAAGGGCGATCTTCGCATGGATCCAGCCAAGGTGAGTGCAGTCTTGGATTGGCCACGGCCTTCGTCGCTCAAGGAGTTACAACGGTTTTTGGGCTTTGCAAATTTTTACAGGCGCTTTATTCGCAATTTTAGCGCCTTAGTCAATCCATTAACAGCTCTCACTAAGTCCTCTCTCCCTGGCTTTGAATGGTCGCCTAGGGCAGAGTCGGCCTTCTGCGACCTCAAACGTCGATTTACCTCCGCCCCTGTACTGATCCGTCATGACACAGAGGCTCCGTTCATTGTGGGGGTGGATGCCTCTGACACCGCGGTGGGAGGGGTAATCTCGCAGAGATGTTTAAAGGACAGTAAGGTGCATCCTTGTGCCTTCTTTTCGCGCCGGCTGTCTCCGGCCGAGCGTAACTACGACGTGGGAAATCGGGAGTTGTTGGCAATCAAATTGGCATTGGAGGAATGGAGGCATTGGTTAGAGGGAGCGGCACATCCTTTCATTGTTTGGACTGACCATAAGAACTTGGCTTACATCCAAGGGGCTAAACGCCTTAACGCTCGCCAGGCCAGGTGGGCGTTATTCTTCACTTGATTTCGATTTTCCATCTCCTATCGACCCGGTTCCAAGAACGTCAAGCCCTGTCACGTCAGTTTGATCTTCCGGGTCGAGAGGAGAAGCCCCACCCTATTATTCCACAGGCCTTGATTTTGGCGCCCGTGTCATGGGGCATAGACAGGGTGGTGAGGTCGGCTCAGGCACGGGAGCCCGATCCCGGTGGGGGTCCTCCGGGTCAGATGTATGTGCCCAAGGCGGCACGCTCGCGCCTGCTTCAGTGGGCACATATATCCTCTCTCACCGGCCACCCTGGGGCCACCAGAACCCTGGAGTTTATCCGTAGGCGGTTTTGGTGGCCGACAGAGGGGGGGGATACACGCTCCTTTGTGGCGGCCTGTCCGATGTGCGCGCGCAGTAAGACCTCTCGCCGTGCGCCGGCGGGTCTCCTCCGACCACTTCCTATTCCCAAGCGTCCCTGGTCGAACATATCCCTGGATTTTATTTCCGGCCTTTCCCTATCGGATGGGTTCACTGCCATCCTGGTGGTGGTGGTGGACCGGTTCTCCAAGGCGGCCCACTTCATTCCCCTCCCCAAGCTCCCCTCGGCTCGGGAGACGGCTGACCTAGTGGTGCAGCACGTCTTTCGGGTCCATGGGCTTCCAGTGGATATTGTGTCCGACCGGGGTCCTCAGTTCGCCTCCAGGTTCTGGAAGGCGTTCGCCGCCGGTTTAGGCGCATCCGTCAACCTGTCGTCTGGGTTCCATCCGCAGACGAACGGGCAGACAGAGCGTGTTAACCAGGATCTGGAGGGCGTTCTGAGGTGCTACGTTGCTGGGTGTCCGGCGACGTGGAGCAGGAGGCCTGGGCTGAGTATGCGCATAATACCCTCCTCTCCTCCTCTACTGGTATGTCTCCCTTTCAGTGTCAATATGGTTTTCAACCTCCTCTGTTTCCCAAACAGGAGCAGGAGGTGGAGGTGCCGTCGGCCCAGGCACATGTGGCTCGTTGTCGCAGGACGTGTAACAGAGTGCGGACGGTGCTGCAGAAGGCCTCGGTTAAGGCTCAGCGGCAAGCTAACCGCAAGCGTCGTCCGACTCCGGTTTTCCGTCCGGGACAGCGGGTTTGGCTTTCCACTCGTGATCTCCCTCTCCGGGTGGAGTCCAGGAAGCTGGCTCCTCGCTTTATAGGCCCCTTTAAAGTGGTGCGTCGCGTGAATCCTATGGCTTACAGGCTACGCCTTCCGGCCTCTATGAGGGTCCATCCGACGTTTCATGTGTCCCTGTTGAAGCCATTCCTCTCATCGCCCTTGTCCCCGCCACTCCCTGCGGTTCCTCCGCCCGCATTATTGACGGTCAGCCTGTCTATACGGTGCGGAGAATCCTGAGTTGTAGGCGGAGGGGTAGGGGGTTTCAGTTCTTGGTGGATTGGGAGGGGTACGGGGTAGAAGAGCGTTCTTGGGTGCCTCAACGGGACATGTTAGACCCCAGCCTGATCGATGATTTCCGGCGGCTGCATCCCGAGGCCCCTAGGTGAACGTCAGGTGCCGTTCGTCGGGGGGTGATACTGTAACGTTCGGGAGCCTATCCTCCTTAGGATAGTATCCTACTGTCTACCTGGGTCACTTCCTGTTGTTTTGGGTTCACCTTGTATGTCACCACTGAATTGCTGTCATCACTAATTGTCTGTCACACCTGGGTGCTGTCATTGGTTGTCAGACTGCTGTCACTCATTGACAGCGTGGAATGTTTGGTATGTGCCTATTTAACGTTTGCTCTATCCTTTGTCATTTGCTAGAGCTTCACCTAAACTACGGACAAGATACAGATGGAACAAGCACTGACCTAACGTCTTTATCACTGTACTTGCATATACTCTTATCCCTGGTAATAAACAGTACACCGGTTTTGGAAGAGTAAACCTATCTCTGTCTCGTTCTTCTTCGACAACTTGGAAGTCACTTACCCCGTTCGTAACAATCGAGATTCATTTGGGGGGGGAAAAGGCCAAGGATCAGATATGTGACTCTACAATTACCAAAGTAGAGGGGGGGAATGGCGGTGCCCAGTCTAAAATACTATTATTACGCAGCACAGCTTAGAGCAGTGGCATGCTGGTGCAATGTGAACTATGAAGCCAGATGGAAAGACATTGAAAAGGAAGGAGAGGGATACAATGTGCAATCATTACTAGGAGATAGAGAACTATTCAAGAGAAAAGAACAACTATTAGACCCAATCACCAAATTCACCTTAAGTATATGGAACATAGTAGTGAAAACACACAAGTTAGAAAAAGAATCCAAGGTTCTGAGATGGGTAACGTATGACAACAAATTCAAACCAGGGATAGGAGACCAGGGATTCAAAAGATGGGAAAGGGGGGGGGGGTAACAGCGATATGTACAATGATAGAAAAGGGAGAAATGCAGACCTTACAAAAACTGAAAGAAAGATTCGGACTAGAAAACAAGGACCACTTTAGATATCTACAGATTAGAGACTATTACAATAAAGAAATAAGAAGAGACAAGGACGAAGAACAGAATGGGATAATCAGGATAATAGTAAGGGCATATGAAGGGAAGAAAGGGAGTGTCATATCGGCACTGTACCAGGCAATAATGGATAGCAAGGGTATTACAACCAGATACATAAAAGAGAAATGGGAGAAGGAATTATAAATTGAGATAACAGAGGAGGAATGGTACAACATATGCAAGGTACAACACTCAACTACAGGTTCAAGGGTATGGAGGGAGTTTGGATGGAAAAATATAATTTGATTCTTTATAACACCAGAGATAAAAGGCAAATATGCACCAGCACAGAAATCCTGTTGGAGAAACTGTAGGCAAGAGGGCGGAAACCACACACACATATTCTGGGAATGTCAGAAAATAAGAAACTATTGGGAAGGAATAGGAGAGACAATAAATGAAATAATAGGATACGAAATACCTCAGACAGGTTTGGTGCTGTATCTAGGAAATCTGACACAGGAAGATATACAGGGACAGGACAAATATCTAATAAAGATACTGCTAGTGGCAACCAAGAAAGCGATAACTAGACTGTGGCACGAGGAAGACTCACCGACAAAGGAACAATGGATAGGAATAGTAGAGGAGATACAGGAAATGGAGAGAATCACACATATGCTGAGGCTACAGGATGAGTTTAAATTTAAATCAAAATGGGAAAAATGGGAGGAATATAAGACTAATAGGAACGACACCACAGAAGAATGATGAAAGTTAAGAACCTGTGTCACATCTTTATTTTATTTTATTTTAATGTATTCGTCTTTGTTCTTATGCTTGTTGTCTATGTACATGTGATGGAAAATGAATGTTCAAAATTCAAAAGAAATGCAAATAAAAAAAGTTGTTAATTTTTTTTATCTCTCTCTCTTTTTCTTTTTCTTTCTCTCTGTGTGTGTGTGTGTGTGTGTGTGTGTGTGTGTGTGTGTGTGTGTGTGTGTGTGTGTGTGTGTGTGTGTGTGTGTGTGTGTGTGTGTGTGTGTGTGTGTGTGTGTGTGTGTGTTTTCTATCCTGCTGGGGACCATGACCTGACATATCACTCACGCCGTGGGGACCCATTTTTCCCGTGGGGACCGAGTCCTGGGCCCTCATTCATCAATAGTGTGCGTAGAACATTTCTATTTCCTCACGTAAGCACGGAATGTAGAACTAGTGTACGCACAGGGAAGTCGGGATTCATCACACGGTGCGTACGCAGGCTCTATGCTCCTCCGTGTTGATGAATACCACTTTGTTCTACCGTCAATGCTCGTGCATGATTATCCATATATGGTCATGAAAATGAGGAAACACCCCCCATGGGATGTGAAATAATGGACTGACCCGAGCGGGACTCTGAGAAACTCCACGGAGAATTCACTGCTGTCGAACCAAGAAGACACTATCGCGTATTATGGGATAAATAAAAGGCGGATTTGTAAACGGTGATGTCAGATATCAACGGCTCCCTAAGACCATTGCTGCAATTCTGCCTGGACAGCTCAAAATACTAATAAAGACCGTTCGTTGACCACTGTTTGGCGTTGGTTGTGTGTCATTATAACCGTGCTGTAATATGAATGCCTTTATTAGTTGTGTTCGATTGGCTATATGATTTTTAGAGGCATCTATTTTGTTGTCGGCTAATAAAGACCGCGCTGGAATATGACTGCCTTTTCCCGTGTTGTTTGATTAATACCCAGGGATTAAAGTTCTCCTCAATTTGATTCCAAATCGCGATGGATCTCCCGTCAATTTTCTACCTGCTGCATATGATTTCTAGAGGCATACTACAATCTATTTTGATGTCAGTATTGGGTAGCCTATACATAAACAATAATACGAGAGCATATAATACAAGAACAATGAATCTTACTGCCATGTATGATGTAGCAGATGAGCCATGTGTAGCCTGCCTATATGTGATCAATACAAACATGAACTTGAATTCCATCATGTCTGTGTGCGGGTCACTGCGGGAACTCACAAGGCTGTTGTCACAATGTAAATAAGAACGTGCACTGAAAAGTTACAGTATGTAGTTGGTTGATTATTTGTATGACAGTCAGTAAACCCTTGCAAAAAGTATCCGTTTTATTTAATGAATTGAAAACATTCAGCATCGCCTTCCTCCCGGCATCCAGCAATAACATGTATCAGGCAAATGCGCATCGCAACATTGACTGAGTGGAATCCCTTTCTATTCACATAACTGCATTTGTGATGGAGCTTTGACAGCTACAGTAAGTAACAGTCTATTGCTCGATCCATCTCCAATATCACGATGGACCGTGCCGCGGTGGCAAAGACCCGAGGGTGGAGAGGATCTTGAATTAATTCCATCATCATATATGTTGTGTGTCTGTCCACTATGTTTGTTACTTTGTTATTCCCCCCCCCCCCTATCTATGTAAAGCGACCTTGGGTCTCTTGAAAGGCGCTATATAAAATTAAGCTATTATTATTATTGTTATTATTATTATTATTATCATCACGTCTGTGCGGGAGCTCACAAATAGACTGTTAGTCTCAGTGAAGTTTCAACGGAGGTCATCTATTCTAACCAACAAATTGAAGTAGAAAGCATTTCGTGACCAATCTTATTTGGAAACATGACACACAAAATAATTTGCTTTTTATTTGAAACAATATCTAATCGCGTTTGGAGGTTGGTGTTTTGCGTCTGCCCCCCCGTGCCAAACAAGCAGGCCAACCTCTTGTTCGCGTGTGAGCCCGTTATAATTACACTACTGTCGCTATTTTACAATGAACTATAATGAATTACGGGTCATACAGAAGTTGAACACTAATGCACGGAAGCTTATTTCCGCCTTGAAACGAATGCAGGACTGAGGAGTGCTTATGCGTAGTAACGATATTCTACCACTGGGCGCCAGGTACGCCTGGTCTGACCTGTGCGTAGATGTAAGCACGGAGTCAAGTTCAAATCGAAATTGATGAATCCCACTCTTTGCTTAGAAATGATCGTACGCACAGGGTAAGCACAGATCTGTGCATAGAACACGTTGATGAATGAGGGCCCTGGTCTTCAAGAACTGTGCGTCGGAAACTGGGAGAACGAGGACTTTACTTTACAAAGAAACCATTACAGAGAGAGAAAAATATAGTGAAACACCTGACATTTGCAAAAGAACACAAAAAATGGACAAAGGAAGATTGGTATAAAGTGGTGTGGACTGATGAGTCCAAGTTTGAACAGTTTGGCAACAAGCTATCTGCAACAGAGGGAATCTGTTGGAACATTGAAAATGATGGACTGGCCCCCTCAAAGTTTGGACCTCAACCCCATCGAGCAAATTTGGGGCGAGTTGGACAATAAACTGTACGGATCTATTGTACATTCAAAGGAAAGCTGTAGCAGCCAATCAACTATAGATGTAGGCAAAGAAGTTATGCTTAATTCAAACATTTTAACTGTGAGCATGACAAATTTTTTATATTATTATTAGCCTATTTTAAACTGAATCAAACCGCACTTTTTTACTCTATCTAATCTATTGTATTTTATGATATGTATTACTGAAAAACTGTGATTTACCTTATATAGCCTATACGTTCCTACCTCTATCTTTTTGTATAAAATGTTTTATGCTCACTTATGCCTGTATTTTTTACTGTTGTGAAGCACTTTGAACTGCAATTTCTGTATGAAAAGTGCTATACAAATACAATTATTATTATTATTATATTATTATTATATTACTATGTAGCTCTCCACCTACACAAATTGTTGTCCATTGAGCACATTAACTGTACGTCAAACTCCCCAAACAAACAAGCACACGTCGTTCAAGAACATGTCCTGACTTTTGCGCAGCCCAGAGCTGCTTAAAAATATACTGATTTATGTGGACCCCAGGTTTACCAGTGTTCATCGCCCATGCTCCATCCGCATCCGCCCATCCCCCCACCACAGGTGCATTTGATTCAGTATACTGACAGACTAGCGAGGGACAGCAGAGGGGCTGCTGTAGCAGGGCGCAGCAGTACCACATGTAGTACAAACATATCGATATAGGCCAGAGGAAAAGATTAAATGGATATGACGAGGTAAGCAAATAAAAAAAAAGCACATTTTGAACTGTTTATTAATTACACTGAGGCTAACGTGTTTGCCGGCTATGAAGCTAATGACATGCTGATGTTTGGTGCTACTGCTAGCTAGACGTAGCTTGTCACCAGAACATGTCCTGACTTGCGCAGCCCAGAGCTGCTTAAAAATATACTGATTTATGTGGACCCCAGGTTTACCAACGTTCATCGCCCATGCTCCATCCGCATCCGCCCATCCCCCCACCACAGGTGCATTTGATTCAGTATACTGACCGACTAGCGTGGGACAGCAGAGGGGCTGCTGTAGCAGGGTGCAGCAGTACCACATGTAGTACAAACATATCGATATAGGCCAGAGGAAAAGATGAAATGGATACGACGAGGTAAGCAAATAAAAAAAAGCACATTTTGAACTGTTTATTAATTACACTGAGGCTAACGTGTTTGCCGGCTATGAAGCTAATGACATGCTGATGTTTGGTGCTACTGCTAGCTAGACGTAGCTTGTCACCAGAACATTGCTAGGGATTTCCTATCCCTCGTGAATTCTTAATTGATATAGTTGTGGACCAGTCGACCGAAAGACGAAGCGGAATACGGAGTATTTCAAACAGAGCTTTTATTCATCAGAGAAGAAGAACAGTCACCACTCCTGCAGCCCGCACGGGCTCCGCTCATCGCCACCAGTAGAAGAAGGAGAAGAAGGGCATAATACATCACACTACATGTCATTTATACACTCTTGCACAGAGGAGGAGGGGAGGGGTGCGTGTGTGCCTGTGCATGTGCGTGTGTATGATGTGTGTGTATGTATGTGTCTGCTTGTCTGCGTGTGTGTGTGTGTGTGTGTGTGTGCTAGTCGGTGTGTGTGCTTGTTCAGAAGGGGGGCTAATGGGTTCCAGATGAACTCAGGGAGAGGCCCCTAGTCTCGAGAACAACATCTCCATAACTCATGGGCGTGACAGCTGGGTGTGCGCGTGTGGACGTGAGTGTGTGTGCGTGTGCACGTGCATGTGTGTGCGTGTGCGTGATATGTACAGGGGGCCCTGTGTGTGGACGGAGCCTCCAGCCAGAGGTCATCAGGTCACGCACGTGCAGGGAGGGAGACACAGAGAGCAGGGTGCAGCCTACAGCCTAAGCACAGATATAAGATATCAGACATTTTATATCAATGAACTAAAAACTATCAACATGTCCTGACTTGCGCAGCCCAGAGCTGCTTAAAAATATACTGACTTATGTGGACCCCGGCTTACCATCGTTCATCGCCCATGCACCATCCGCCCATCCCCCCACCACAGGTGCATTTGATTCAGTTGGTGCTAATGCTAGCTAGACTTGCATGTGCTAGGTAACAAATATATGAACAAATTGATCAATATATTACATCCCATAACTTGCAGAAATGAAATATACTTTGGGGGAACGAGGGGGGGGTTATGGAAAACTGTAGAAAGCTATCTGGCTTTTTCAAATCTTGCATTCTAGTGAATTTTCATAGTAATACTGCACTTCAGACAACCTACAAACCTCTGTACCCTTGAAGTGCAAAAAGAAAGGATTAGGATTTTCATTCTGCCATCTTGTATGACCAATTTTACCATTTTGAAACCCAAAATGATGTAGGTTAGTTTTCCTATCCCAAAAATTAACTCATATTTTAATTCCCCATTAAAATGGCCCACCCTAATGCACCAATCTGACTGAAAGCCATTTGGAATGTAACATCAACTGTTTTTTTTATTTAATGCCTAAGGTCGGACAGCACAATCTACCAGGTGGAAGATGCAGCATCACAAGAAATGCTTATCCGGGGACATGGAACACGTAAAACAGGTAAGGATAGGTCTGTTTTTCAAATGTTGCACATTTAAAAAACAATAATGTTAGTGCCACGCATGCAGCCATAGCAGACTATTTAATTCCTTAACCTCTTACAGAACTGAATTCTCCTATCCGGACCAATGCAATTTGAAATATTATTATATAATATAGAATAGCAGGCTTATAAATTACCTTATTATAGCCAATTTGCAGATTTATATATATATACATATATTATCTTTCAAATGGCCGATTTATACTTTTATTTATACTTTTTTATTTTCACCACTATCAATCGTATTGGAGAATTCTGTGTTCACGCCGAAGAGGACAGATATTAGGCCATTATTATTATTATTATTATTATTTTGTCACGGTCTCAATGAAGACTGAGCAGGCGAGCGAAAGCGAGAGTGAATCCAACGATGATGTCGCCTAGCTAACCCGCACTGTCCGCTTCCATTCATTGTGCTAAGCTAGGCTAATAATAATAACGACTTTGGAGAAGTCAGCCAGATAGCTTTCTACAGAACGGGTCAATGAATGAATGACACCATCATATGAATTGAAAATGGGGGACCCTGATGTAAACAAGACAAACGTCTTTCTCTGGTTTGCTCCCCTTAACAATTGTGTGTATTGAGCCGTACTGTATTGTACCCATTCTGCAATCTGTTAAATAAAGTTTTCATTCATTCATTCATTCATTCATTCATTCATTCACACGCTAGAAATAAATAACGCCTACATGCTGGCTTTGTGTGTCTCTGTCCATTCAGTAGAAAGCTATCTGGCTTCGTTATTAGCTGTGATAATGCCCAAGACATCACATGCATCTGTACATATCCCTTACCTACTCTTACTACTAGTTATTATATCTATCTGTACATATCCCTAGCCTACTCTTTCTAGTTACTATATCTGTACATATCCCATAGATTTCTATCCCTAGCCTACTCTTTCTAGTTACTATATCTATATCTGTAGACAGGGACGTGCACAGGACTTTAGATGGGGCAGGTGCTCAAAGGCTGAAAAGGGCACTATACCTGTGTGACTTTTAACCGAGCGCGCGTAGCGCGCAAACCCGATTTATGGCCCTTTTCGGGCGGGGGGGGGGGGGGGGGGGGGGGGTTCATTCATGTTAACTCTACACAAAACGTCTATTCAGGTGAAATTGTAATACATATCCTGTCTGTCTATGTTAGCCCTCAGAAAGTCCTGAAAAAGACGGCGCCACAACCTCAACACCGGAAAATATATGTGAGCAGCCTGTGGCTTCCAGGACATTAGTAAGTGTCAATCAAGTAATTTTTATCTCACTATTAATCTCCTTAATGCCAAGACACTCAGTTTTTAGCTAAAAGCTAAAGTTATACTCTTAGTAGAGTAAGCAGAGTTAACTACACAAAACGTATATATTCAGGTGAAATTGTAATACATATCCTGTCTGTCTATGTTAGCCCTCAGAAAGTCCAGAAAAAGACGGCGCCACAACCTCAACACCGGAACATATATGTGAGCAACGTGCAGCTTCCAAGACATTAGTAAGTGTCAATCAAGTATTTTTTATATTACTATTAATCTCCTTAATGCCAAGACTAAATCGCTAAATTGCCCAATCAGAGAGACCGATATGGAATAGCCCATATCCAGGATCACTATGCAAAAAAGGGGGTACAGACAAATGCCTTTTCCTTTAAAAAAGTGACAGAGGAGACAGTGCTTAAAAAGCTTCTGGAGCTCAAACCTACTAAATCTACAGGAGTAGACAACATGCCCGCTAGGTTCCTTAGGGATGCAGCTCAGGTTATTTCCCCCAGTATAACGCATATTGTGAATCTTTCCATTGAATCGGGAATGTTTCCAAGTGAGCTTAAGCTGGCCAGAGTAATACCACTTGTAATACCACACAAAAAAGGCAGCAATCAGGACCATGGTAACTACCGGCCTGTGTCCATCTTATGTGTCATGTCCAAGGTCATAGAAAAGATTATATATGAACAAATTGATCAATATATTACATCCCATAACTTGCTATATGAATTTCAATCAGGTTTTAGAAAGTCCCACTCCACAGACACCTGCCTTCTGTTTCTAACAGATCACATTAAGAAAGAGATAGACAGAGGAAATCTCTGTGGCATGGTGATGTTAGACCTACAAAAGGCATTTGACACGGTGGACCACATTATCCTCTTAAGGAAGTTAACAGCGATAGGTTAATGATATGGCCACACACTGGGCCAGCTCATACTTGAGGGGAAGGGAACAACGTGTAGAGGTGGGAGGGGTCCTTTCAGATCTGAGGACGGTGGACTGCGGGGTCCCTCAATGAAGTTGTGCTGGGGCCCTTGTTCTTCCTCCTTTATATAAATGACATGCAGTCAGCCTGCTCATGTGATCTCCTGCTCTACGCGGATGATTCGGCTCCCATGGTGTCAAATAAAAGCAAAACGGATATTGAAAGCAGACTTAGCATGGAGTTAGGGAATGTCAGTCAGTGGCTGTCAGAAAACCGGCTGTCTCTCCATTTAGGTAAAACAGAATCTATTTTATTTACTACCACTAGGAAACAGAAAACACAGGAAGGTTTCAAAATACAGTTAGGTAGCTCAATGGTCACCAGTACCAAATCAGTGGTGTATCTAGGGTGTACTTTAGAAAACACACTCTCAGGGGAAAGCATGGCAAAAAAGTAATACACACAATTGTTAAGGGGATGCAGAGAAATACGTTTGTCTTGTTTACATCAGGGTCCCCCATTTTCAATTCATATTGACATTTATGACATACATTACATTAACATGTCTGACGAGCACAGAGTTGCCAGTCGATAATTCTTGCTATTTAAAAATATTCCTCTTGTTCTCCCCCACTACTCCTATGTTGTGTATGTCATAAATGTCGATATGAATTGAAAATGGGGGACCCTGATGTAAACAAGACAAACGTCTTTCTCTGGTCTGCATCCCCTTAACAATTGTGTGTATTGCGCCATACTGTATTGTACCCATTCTGCAATCTGTTAAATAAAGTTTTCATTCATTCATTCATTAATTTCTCCCCCACTACTCCTCCAACGGGTGTTTGTGCGACCATGTCGACCTGAACAATGGGGGATTAATAAGAACGAGCCGCCTCAGAGAGAGGATATCGCAGGCGGAAGACGGCCGCTGGAGCTGGACCGAGTCAGCGGCGCACGGAGCCGCAGAGAAATCACCGCAGAGCCGGGGAGAAACCACCGGGGAGAAACCACCGCCTCGCCCCGCTGGGCGTTTTTTCCGCTTCACAGAGTGGGCGATAAGGGGGCCGTGCCCAGAACAAGCTAGTTAGGATAGTCCTGCAGCTCCCCACTCGTACTCACCTAGACCAGCCCCACTTCAACAGCCTGGGGTGGCTCAGGGTGGAAAAAAGAGTATCAATGATAAAGCTATGCCTAGTATATAGAGTTTATAAAGGGAAGGTGCCAAGCTACCTTCAAGATTACTTTCAGTATGTAAGGAACAACCATAGCCATGAAACCAGATGTAGAGACACAAACATAGTTCCATTTAGATTTAGACTCATTTCCTACGGCCAGCATACCTTCCTTTACTCAGCAGCAGTACTGTGGAACTGGCTTCAAAAAGCATGTACGATCATGGCTATCGGCATAGGAAAGAGAGGGTAGCATTTTTATTTATTATTCTTTTATCTTCAACTGGCAGCTGACCGGGAGAAGTGGAAATGCTCTGTGAAGGCCTTATGTGCCACTAGGCACGAAGTGGATAGGTAACAACAGGTATCTTCAACTGTATATGCATATTTTATCTTAATGTTTTATGATGTTGTTTTTATGTTGATGTTTTTATGATGTTGTTTTATGTTGATGTATGTCCTGTTTTTTAATACCAGGGACCATGATGGAAATAAGTGCTTGCATTTTATCATGTTTTTATCCCTTGGATGATGTCTCTAAACCACAATAAAATCAATCAATCAATCAACAAACTCAGTTTTTTTAGGGTCATGACTCCGTAATATGACTACAGACATGCAAAGCTTCATTCCAATTTCAATTCAAGTGTATTGTTTTTCACCCTTAGGAAAGAAGCCTGGATTCTGAAAGTGACACAGACAGTGCTGATGGATCACATTCTGGTGAAGCTGATGATGACCCAGATGTAGGACTGAGAAGGACTGACAGCATATTTGTAAGTTTGCATATTGAAAGTGGGACGAATAATGGGGAGCATAGCATACTTTGTTTTGTTTAATGCTGCATTATACAATTACCAGGGATACAAACTTGTCACCTTTCTGTGAAATATGAGTCACTGTGGCACAGACTGGACCGCTGGTGAACAGCTGTTAGAACGGGCCGTTCAGGTGTTCAGAGCAGAGCGTGATGTGCGCTGAAAAGTGTTTGTAACTTTGTATACTCCAGGGTAGCTTTACTCCAGGTGGAACTAAAGTCTGATTTAACACTTGATTATATTTACCATCATTCATATAAATCATTCATATAAACTGACTGCTACACAATTAAAATACATGCTTTAATATATTTCTATTAGATGTAACTCTTTGGCGTTTCTGTTATTATTACAACTGGTGCTTTAGTTATTCTGACTGCTAAAATAATCTGTTATTCCTCATTTTAAAGCCAATATTCCGTGGGGTCGGGGGGGGGGCTCGGATCCTTGTCACCTTTTGCATCCCTGATTACATTTGTTTGTATTATACATCAGCTTAGTTTGGGATATCACAAAAAATTATTCATTAGTGGCTGCCCTAATGTGTACCCAAAGCCGAACAGTTGTTGATCTTCCACAGCCTCACAATACGTTTCTTTTGTTTTTTATCAAACATTAAATTACTGGGAGGGTTGAATACGAATTTCAACACATACGTATAATACAAAATGTTTTTAAAGAACATCAACCTTAAACTTGAACTCTGACAGAGCATTTCATAGCCTTACCCTGACCAGTGTTGTCTTCCTGCAATAACTCATGCATCGCAGGATTTCAGCAGTGGTGAAGAATATATTCTGCCAAGTTCCGAGGAATCTCTGTCAGGGGAAGAGGAAACACTTCCCCCACATCTTAAAAGTGAGTTTGATGGAGACATTGCAGATACCAATAAGGGCTTTAAAAATAAATAAATACCAGTGTTTGTTGCGCCTTTCTGTAAGAGAAGGCCAACCCACCCTATCATACAGGACACAATGGTGAGTATCATATCTGTCACCAGTAATAAATCTAAGAGCTGAGTAGGGCGGCTACGTGGCGTAGTGGGCAAGGCGCTCACCACATTGCTTTCAGTTTAGCTGGTCGTTCATACTAATACACATTGGCCGTATTAGGGGGTGGGAAACTGATGGGTGGGGATCGGGCGTTGTGGACAGCGACTCCTACAGGTCGGTTGGTGCGCCTGCGCAGTAGAATCAGGAAGTGTCGAGGGCAGCGTGAGCCTACCACGCGTTACTCCTCGCCACTGAGAGATCGAGCTGCGCAGGTGAAAAGATGCGACTGCTGTTACCTCAAGTACCGGAGGGGACTTGTGCTATGTATGACTTAGTCCACATTGTAGCCGGCTTGTGGGAGGCAAGAAACAGCGTTCGTGACAGGGGAGGGTTGAATTGTATGATACGAAATTGGGATGGGAGAAAATATAGAAAATGGGAGAAAAAGTGGATAAAAAAAAATCTAAGAGCTGAGTGATATGCGGAATCCAGAGGTTTAAGAGTTGATGCCGCAGCATGCCTATAAATTACATCACCATAGTCCAAAACTGATAAGAAGACTGATTCAACAATGATTTTTCTACTAAATAGAGGAAAATTGGATTTGTTTCTGTCAACAAAAAGTGATCACTCAAGATGCACGTGGAGGCACGAGCTGTCCTCTTGGGATGGGATCACTAAAGACGGATGTTAAAGTCGGGTCTGAATAGGGCCTAAGTGATACCACCTGACAGCAGGAGATAGGGGCCTGTAAATATTTACTACATGTACTTTAGCTTTTTAAATCTTCAGTTAATGTTGAATACATATCAGGTTGGCTACCAAATGAGTCATACAATTGATGCTGTTATAAAAATGTATGTTTGACCTGGTGTCACAATATCGGCATTCAAGATATTTCTTTAAGAAATTACACCTTTGATCAAAATACTAAGCTCATTGGTCCCTCAATAATGTTTTATGTCACTTGTCTGTATGCCTGATTGTCTTTTCTTTCTTTCACTAGAAACCAGAAAGAAGAGGAGTTGGACTCGTGTGGAGGTCAAAGCTGTTGAAAATACACTAATAACATTTATCAAATCTGGTAAAGTACCAAGAAAGTTGGACTGCATTGCTTGTATTACAGCTTCTCCAGAAGCACTGATGGAAAGAAGCTGGACAGCGGTGAAGTTATACGTAAAAAAATAGGATCACTGCCCTTCAACGTGAAAGTGCAAGGAGAATTTACTGAACAAATACAAATATTTGCTCCTTGCATTTGTTTGAACGGTTTCCTACATGTACAAGCCTATTCAGAGTTCCTATGTACTATCCTACACCAGTTAGTGAGTAGGCTTGTTTAATAGAATGTTACATTTATGCATTTGGCGAGGACAAATGTAAGGTTTGTTCTAAATCATTGCTGATTTTAGTCTCCTATAGGCATAGAGGGTAACAGGTAGTGTATACCCGGTACAATCTGTTGTCTCTGTGGATTCCCCCACCAGCTATGTCTTGCCGTCATGATTGGTCATGTATATATTTAAGTTCTGGTTTCCTGGTTTTCTTTTGCAAATTAAGAGGGACAGAGAGTTGTCTGTTTTGCACATCCAGTCGCCTTGAATAAAGTTTATTCTTGGTTTAACACCGCACTTGGGTTCATCCTGTGCTTCCATCCTGTGCTACTCAAGAAAAGAAAAGAAACCAGAACTTAAATACATACATGACCAATCAATCAACAACAGACTGTGACAATTCAAATAAAATAATGGTTTCATTAGGCAATTTTCCAAATAGCAGGAGTGCATTACGTTGTGAAATACCTGTTTTTGGGACTTCACAGTCAGACTCAACAGTTCTTCTTTTATGTGTTAAAACAATGAACAAAGACAGCACTGTACCTCATTCATCTGTAAATTCTGAAGTCTCTTATTCTTTTGGGTTGAAATTGTACCTATAGACGCAATGTCCATCAAACTCCTCACTTTTTCACCGTTATTATTATTATTATTAAAACACATACATATATATATATATATTTAGTTATTTACCATTTGGATTGATTTGGATTTGGTCCAGGCTCATTCCCTTGAAGTCTGAAAGTCGTCCTAGTTCAAGTGCTAACGTTAGCTAACTGCAGGGTTCCCTCTGTAGTACTGTCTATGGATGTGGATGTCATGGCCAAGAAAATGTGCCAGTATGTCCATTTCATTATCTTTTAGGTTGAGAACAGTTGACAGTGTGGATATGTGCTTTCTCAGCTTTGTTGACGACAGGGTTTCAGGATGCTTCGCCCCACATTCCGCGAAGCATAGCCATACCACTGATGAAGGACATTGTCCGAAACATGTCTGCTTTTGATTCAGGCTGCCAATAAAAAACATTGAACCTGTGAGTGCTGGTCCGGCTACCCTGCTTTGATATACTGGTTATAGCTATATAAAATTACAAATGTCTGTCCCAATGGGATATATTGCATGTTGGCTATAACCTGCATTCGTTCAAATGTATAATTAATCAATAAAACGGATATTTAACACGGTTGGGGAATCCCAAAACCTAATGTCTTAAATGGCCCTAAGAGCAAATGTTCTGTCTTAAGTCCGTTGGAGAATGAGACCCATTGTCTGTTTTGCACATCCAGTCGCCTTGAATAAAGTTTATTCTTGGTTTAACACCACACTGCTGCTCAAGAAAAGTAAAGAAACCGGAACTTAAATACATACAACAGTACCCTGTTTTTGTGTCCCAAAGTTAAAAAAGCATTTGTCAGGGGACATATATTTAAAATAAAATGCAACAGCTGTTTGAAATAAAAGCTTCATGAAAATATGAACTCAATTTGTGCCTCCTTTTTTGTACAAGAGGTATAGGTGTACCATTATTTTTAATTGATTGTATGGTATAAAGGTCACCATTGTGCTGAGAGAACATCTTTAATGTTTAATGTTAAAAAAGGCAGTGCCTAACAGTGATGTTGATAGCATGCCAATGAACATACACTGAAATCCTCCCCCCATGGGGATCAGTCCCCATGGGGGGAGGGATTTCAGGTTTATTTATTTTTTGAGAGTTGGGAAAATGTCAAGTGGTTTTAGCAGTTAAAATCATGTCTCTAGACCAGTGGTCACCAACCCGTCGATCTTGATTGACTGGTCGATCTTTGAGACATTCCCTGTAGATATTTCCCTGAAAAAAATTTAAATAAAAATGTAATGTAATTTTTTTATTTTTTTTTTAATCTTTCCCTGAGAGTCCACATTACAGTTCTACTTTTGTTTTGATGTGAAAAGTGATGCTGCATAAGATTACTGCACTTAGCACTGACTGAGAAAGTACATACAGTTCTACTTTGACAAATATATTTACAATTAGCATTTTCTAATGTTAATAATATGAGAGTCCACATTATAGTTCTACTTTTGTTTTGATGTGAAACGTGATGCTGAATAAGATGACTGCACTTAGCACTGACTGAGAAAGTACATATTACAGTCTACTTTATAAAATGCTAATTGTAAATATGTTTGGCAATGTTAATTAATAGGAGAAGGTCCACATTACAGTTCTACTTTTGTTTTGATGTGAAAAGTGATGCTGCATAAGATGACTGCACTTAGCACTGACTGAGAAAGTACACATTACAGTTCTACTTTATAAAATGCTAATTGTAAATATGTTTGTCAATGTTAATAATATGAGAAAGTCCACATTACAGTTCTACTTTTGTTTTGATGTGACAAGTGATGCTGCATAAGATGACTGCACTTAGCACTGACTGAGAAAGTACACATTGCAGTTCTACTTTATAAAATGCTAATTGTAAATATGTTTGTCAATGTTAATAATATGAGAAAGTCCACATTACAGTTCTACTTTTGTTTTGATGTGAAAAGTGATGCTGCATAAGATGACTGCACTTAGCACTGACTGAGAAAGTACATATTACAGTTCTACTTTAACATTTTAATGTTGGACCAAAGCATTGCATGTAATTAGAATACAGGCAAATAAAAGTCATTTAGTTTAAAGTACAATCTTGGCTGTCTTTTTCTCTCAACGCTTCAATAGGTAGATCTTGCCTTCACCAAAAAAAAGTGATCTTGGGCTTAAAAAGCTTGGTGATCACTGCTCTAGACCTTTTAGAAAGGCTGGGCCCCATCAGGCTGTATACAGTCATTTGGTCCCCATGAGGTAGTATAAACTGAGAGTTTGGAAAATGTCAAGTGGTTTTTGTGTTAAATTTTTTTTTATGATTTTAGCAGTTAAAATCATGTCTCTAGACCAGGGGTCTCAAACTCAATTTACCTGGGGGCCGCTGGAGGTAGAGTCTGGGTGAGGTTGGGCCGCATCAAATATTCCACAATTTTTTTTTCTTCCAAAAATGTATTAATACATCAACAAACTACCCCTTTGCCTCATCATAAAACCTCACAAACACCAGCAACTGAGCATTCTCAGTGGTGTCAGTGGACTCATCCACAGCTATGGAAATGCACTGTGCATTTTTTTTATTCTATCACAAAGCTGTTTAATGAAATCATCAGCCAGTATTTCAGTTATTCTGGTTGCTGTGCTATCTGAGGAGGATTTGCTTTTGTTTGCCTTCAAACATGGTCTCCATCACTTCAGTCATACATTATTTTAGTATGTATGCATCAGATAATGGCTTCTTGTGTTTAGCCAACACCCATGCCACTGAGTGAGGACTTGGTTGCTTTTTATCGTTGTGACATAACTTTAACAATAATTCTGCTTGCAGCTTGATATGATGATTTCATTCCATTTATTTTTGTGGTTCTTAGTGCTGAAAGGTTGCATCAAAATAACTGTGTTTTGTTTCGTATTGGCGTTTCAAATTGCATTTCAAATTGCCACTCTTCACAAGGGCTACCGTTTCTTGGCACATTGTGCTGGTTGGAGGGAGGATGAACGCATATTTTTCAGTCCATTCACCTTTGAAATGCAGCGATTTTCACTGTTGACTTTTATTTTACTGGCCATCTTTGAACATGCCATATTTTTCTACAAGCTGCCTGCTGGCAAAACTATGCTACTAGCTACAGTACCTGCAGATTAGACTACTGTAGATGCGCTGTCAACTCTCGCTCTGACTCCGACCCGTTGAAACAGACAACATGCATTCCGTGAAGACCCGCCCTACTCTGCCTCTGATTCGCAGACTGTGGGTGGGGGGGGGGGAATGGTGACGGGACGCTGAATATGATTGGACCAAAGCAGTAGACAGACACAGACAGTTGGAGCAGTGCAGCCGGACAGGAGCTTGCAGAGGAGATAGGGGAGAATTTCGAGGATACATGCTATACGCACTGATGACAGGATATATTTCCTTCCACTTGGTATCACTCTGGAATCACGTTTCAACCACTAACGTTGCTGCCATGAGCCTGCGCTATGGTAGCCTACAAGTGATAAAATAAATAAAACGCCCAACTCGCGCAGCGGGTCGGCAAAAGGTTGCGCACGGGCAGCACTAACACTAAACTTTGATGTCATGTAGGGGGCCGCAAAATATCATCCTGCGGGCTGCAAATGGCCCGCGGGCCACAAGTTTGAGACCCCTGCTCTAGACCCTTTACAAAGGCTGGATCCCATCAGGCTGTATACAGTCATTGGTCCCCCCGCTGTAGCATAAACCCGTATAGGTGTGTGTGTGTGTGCGCGCAGTGTTGGAGTTATGATGGAGCCAGTAGGAGCTGAGCTCCCATAAGGTCTGAGCTCCCATGAAAGCAGTCAAATCATACATCTGTGGATCCAGTATTTCAGTATTATTTACAAGATAAATAGGCTAAAATAAACATGTTTTCCAAAATAACTAAATGTGTGAACCATTTGTTGTTTCAGAACCATGGACAGCGCTGTTAACAAACAGTCACTTTATCCTGGCACCAGACCTGGATTGTCATATTTCAAGTATGCTGCAAGTAGTGGGCTGCGGTGTATGTGTGTGTGTGTATGTGTGCGTGTGGAAGTATGAAAGTGTCTTTTATTTCTTCATAGGGAAATCCTCAAATTCAAGTATTGAAACTTATTTAATTAAGTTGTTTTTTATTCAAGAAAAGACAGTATGCACAGTATGCAGCATATAGATATGCTTATTAGCCGTTTATATTATCATGGATTTCAATGCATTTTTAATGTCTGAGAGACCAGGGCTAGATGAATGTGAGCTGTGTAGGGGGAGAGCATTGCATGCATAACATAAAAAGGGACTTCTTTTCCGGATATTAACAAGCATATACAAGTATAAAAAATGCTTTCTCGAATTCAGGCTCAACAAATGATTCCCTAGAAGTATCTTATGAAGCCAAAGCCCTCTCAAATCTATTTAAACATTTTGAATAAAATACTGTAGACATATAGAAAAAAACACTTTAGGTCAGTGGTTTAGCAGTCACAACGCTGGGTAAATTTTGTCCTTCTAGCTGACAAAACAACCCGCCAAATATGAATTAGGAAAATGTGGATCCCCTGAAAAAAGTTTGAAAACACTAGATACACAAGTGTATCTATGTGTATCTCAACCACTTATCTAATGTGTACCTATGTGTATCTCAACCACTGATCTAATGTGTATCTATGTGTATCTCAACCACTGATCTAATGCGTATATATGTGTATTTAAACCACTGATCTAATGTGTATCTATGTGTATTTAAACCACTGATCTAATGTCTATCTATGTGTATCTCAACCACTGATCTAATGCGTATATATGTGTATTCCCTGTTCTCCCTTGCCTTCAACCCCCCCCACCCCTAAACCCCCCCCTCCCCTCCAACCTGATTGATATGTATCCAGTCTTTTTTTTTGTGCCATCAGGCTGTCTCCCAGTTCCCCCCATGGTCTCATGTTCCTTTTGTTTTTGTTTCTTTGTCGTTTTGTTTTTGTTTCTTTGCTTTCGTTTCTTTGTTTGTACCCCTGCTCCCGACTACTGTCAGCGACTTCGGGTTATTGAGAAGCGCTATATAAATTAAATTAATTATTATTATTATTATTTATTTAAACCACTGATCTAATGTGTATCTATGTGTATCTCAACCACTGATCTAATGTGTATCTATGTGTATTTACACCACTGATCTAATGTGTATCTATGCTGACATTAAGGATCCATGGAAACCACTGATCTAATGTGTATCTATGCTGGCATTAAGGATCCATGGAAACCACTGATCTAATGTGTATCTATGCTGACATTAAGGATCCATGGAAACGGCATTGCGAGCTTCCATGACATAATATTTCCGAATGCAACAAACCATTAGGATGGGGCAGGGGTTCGATTAGACTTTTTTGAATTAGGGACCTTTTCCAGGAAGAGGAAACAATAGATTTATTTAGACGAAAACAGAAAAGGAAATTATTTTGAGTGATTTATTTTTGGCACATAATGATGGGTAGATGATATCTAAGTCTAGACAAAAGGGTAGGGATGTCCGATATTATCGGCCGGTATCGGTTGCTATCGGTATCGGAAATTAAGAGTTGGACAATATTGGTATATCGGTCTCGGTAAAAAAGCCAATATCGACCATCCCTACAAAAGGGGTAAAATCATTTTCATAAATTGAGAACCTCTGTTGTATTACTGCTGTATTACCCCCTGTAAGATGAATTGGGGATTTCCACATTGTAAAGATATACTGTACTAGCAGACAGGTTGACACTAAATAACTTATGGCAGCATTACATTCCCTACCATGACAAATGACCAAGTCTACAGATGGTACTGATACAGCCGCTATGTTGTAGTGTCTGTGTGTATGTCTGTGTGTGTGTGTGTGTGTGTGTGTGTGTGTATGTATGTGTGTATGTATGTGTGTGTGTGTGTGTGTGTGTGTGTCTGTGTGTGTGTCTGTGTGTGTCTGTGTGTGTGTCTGTGTGCGTGTGTGTCTGTGTGTGTGTGTGTGTGTGTGTGTGTGTGTGTGTGTGTGTGTGTGTGTGTGTGTGTGTGTGTGTGTGTGTGTGTGTGTGTGTGTGTGTGTGTGTCTGTGTGTGTGTGTGTGTGTGTGTGTGTGTGTGTGCGTGTGTGTGTGATAGATGCATGTAATACCAAATGGTCTCTCTATCTCTCTCTCTCTCTCTCTCTCTCTCTCTCTCTCTCTCTCTCTCTCTCTCTCTATCTATCTTGAAACCAGTGTAATGACATTGACAGAGACAGAGACGCATCTGTAGTCCCAGCATGCACTTTGTCCTTGTGTCAATGTAAACTGTCTTAGAGGTTAATGTCAACAATGTGTGCATGTACGTATCAGGTCTTCCCATCTTAATGATGAGGAAATGGTAAGTCTCTCTCTCTCTCTCTCTGTGTGTGTGTGTGTGTGTGTGTGTGTGTGTGTGTGTGTGTGTGTGTGTGTGTGTGTGTGTGTGTGTGTGTGTGTGTGTGTGTGTGTGTGTGTGTGTGTGTGTGTGTGTGTGTGTGTGTGTGTGTGTGTGTGTGTGTGTGTGTGTGTGTGTGTGTGTGTGCGTGTATGTGTGTGTGTGTGTGTGTGTGTGTGTGTGTGTGTGTGTGTGTGTGTGTGTGTGTGTGTGTGTGTGTGTGTGTGTGTGCGTGTGTGTGAGAGATGCATGTAATATGGTCTCTTTCTTTCTTTCTCTCTCTCTCTCTCTCGCTATCTCTCTCTCTGATCAATCTCTTATGTAATGGTGATTTCCAAATGAACCTCCCCCTGAATAGCCCTTCCTGTTCCCTTCTTTAAACGTGAAATATTATTTCTCTCATGCAAGTCAAATGAAGAGGTAGGTATAATTCCCCCTGCTCTGTCACTATGTTGCTCCCTCTCCCCCTCTGCCCCTCCTTCTGTTCTTCCCTCCCTCTCCCCCCTCTCTCTCCCTCCTGAGACAAATGGTGAAAGAGGGGGAGAGAGCAAAGGGGAGATAGATAGAGACAGACAAAGAGATAGGGGGGGGTATAGAGATAAAAAGTAGGGATGCTCGATATTGGCTTTTTTACCGATACCGATATACCAATATTGTCCAACTCTTAATTTCCGATACCGATATCAACCGATATCACATTTTAATGCCAATATCGGCCGATAATATCGGTAGGCCGATAATATCGGACATCCCTAATAAAAAGAGAGAAAGAATGATAGCAAAAGAAAGAAAAAAGAGACAAAGAAGTGTATGTTCTTTTTTGGCCCCTAAAAGCCCTCAAATCCACATGTCCAGGTTGACAAGATGGTTTATTCTGAACCAGCAAGGAGCTGGTTTAACTGAAGTATGTTAGCTCAGTAATTTAGAGATAAATCTGTATACCTGGCAGGTCTAACAGCATGTCTAACTATAGTGTAGTCTGTATACCTGGCAGGTCTAACAGCATGTCTAACTGTAGTGTATAGTCTGCACCTGGCATGTCTAACAGCATGTCTAACTGTAGTGTAGTCTGTATACCTGGCAGGTCTAACAGCATATCTAACAGCATGTCTAACTGTAGTGTAGTCTGTATACCTGGCAGGTCTAACAGCATATCTAACAGCATGTCTAACTGTAGTGTAGTCTGTATACCTGGCAGGTCTAACAGCATATCTAACAGCATGTCTAACTGTAGTGTAGTCTGTATACCTGGCAGGTCTAACAGCATATCTAACAGCACATCTAACTGTAGTGTAGTCTGTATACCTGGCAGGTCTAACAGCATATCTAACAGCATGTCTAACTGTAGTGTAGTCTGTATACCTGGCAGGTCTAACAGCATATCTAACTGTAGTGTAGTCTGTATACCTGGCAGGTCTAACAGCATGTCTAACTGTAGTGTAGTCTGTATACCTGGCAGGTCTAACAGCATTATCTAACTGTAGTGTAGTCTGTATACCTGGCAGGTCTAACAGCATGTCTAACTGTAGTGTAGTCTGTATACCTGGCAGGTCTAACAGCATGTCTAACTGTAGTGTAGTCTGTATACCTGACATGTCTAACAGCATATCTAACTGTAGTGTAGTCTGTATACCTGGTAGGTCTAACAGCATGTCTAACTGTAGTGTAGTCTGTATACCTGGCAGGTCTAACAGCATATCTAACTGTAGTGTAGTCTGTATACCTGGCAGGTCTAACAGCATGTCTAACTGTAGTGTAGTCTGTATACCTGGCAGGTCTAACAGCATGTCTAACTGTAGTGTAGTCTGTATACCTGGCAGGTCTAACAGCATATCTAACTGTAGTGTAGTCTGTATACCTGGCATGTCTAACAGCATATCTAACTGTAGCGTAGTCTGTATACCTGGAAGGTCTAACTTTGAGGCTTTTTGAGACAGACAGACAGATATACAGTAGAGGATGAAAGGAGAGAGATGAAAGGATAGACATGCAGACAATAGAGGATGAAAGGAGATACAGACAATCAGATACATCCAGAGAACAATGGAAAAACTGAGGACAAAGAAAAATAGGAAGGACGAGTAGGATATTAAGTCCATCATTCTAGCTGTTACTTCCTGATTACCACTATGTTCTGATCTCTGAACAGCTGATTGGTGTATGTGTCTGTGTGTGTGTGTGTGTGTGTGTGTATGTGTCTGTGTGTGTGTGTGTGTGTGTGCGTGTGTGTGTGTGTGTGTGTGTGTGTGTGTGTGTGTGTGTGTGTGTGTGTGTGTGTGTGTGTGTGTGTGTGCGTGTGTGCGTTCAAGTTTCTTTATTAGTTGTCATACAGAAGTACAGAATACTTTTATATAAAATCCTTCTTTCTGTTTTGCTGCAGAGATTGTGCTAGATAATAGATACGTATAAGAAGTATAGTAAGTATAAAATAGAAGTCAAGTACGTAGACAAAAGTGTTCAATATATACATATATACAATGTACAATGCAGAGTAGAAAAGTAACTGAGTTACAATACAATATACTATATACTATACAGTACAATGCAGAAATGGGATGAGGTACAATTTAGGTACAATTTACAGTAAGGTGTAATGAGGTATGGGTTGTAGTGCAAATTATTTGCCAATAAATATAACGTGTGTTTAGGTGTTCTAAAGTGGGTAAAGTGGGTGCTGCAGTGAGTTGTTTGTTTAAAGTGAGTTTGTGCGTGTGGATGTGTGTGCTGTGAGTGCATTTGATGGTTGTTACGATTGTTCATTGTTCAATCATTGTTCATTGATCATTGATGATCCTGATGGCCTGGGGATAGAAGCTCCTTCTGAGTCTCTCTGTGCTTGCCATGAGACTCCGGTATCGCTTGCCTGACCGCAGCAGTTCAAAGAGGCAGTTGTTTGGGTGGCTGGAGTCTTTGATTATTCTCTTAGCCTTTCCCATGCACCGCTTGTTGTAAATGCCTTGGAGAGTGGGAAGCCCCCCTCCAATTGTGCGTTCGGCTGAACGGGCCACTCTCTGTAGTCTGCTGCGGTCATGTGCAGTGCTATTCCCAAACCAGGAGGTGATATTGCAGGATGCTCTCTATTGTGCATGAGTAGAAGTTCTTGAGGATCTTCTGACTCACGTTGAACTTCCTTAAGCGCCTAAGGAAGTAGAGGCGTTGTCGTGCCTTCTTGATAACACTGTCAATGTGTGTGGTCCATGTCAAGTCCTCGGATATGTGGACTCCTAGGTACTTAAAACTGTTTGTGTGTGTGTGTGTGTGTGTGTGTGTGTGTGTGTGTGTGTGTGTGTGTGTGTGTGTGTGTGTGTGTGTGTGTGTATGTGTGTGTGTGTGTGTGTGTGTGTGTGTGTGTGTGTGTGTGTGTGTGTGTGTGTGTGTGTGTGTGTGTGTGTGTGTGTGTGTGTGTGTGTGTGTGTGTGTGTGTGTGCAGAACATTCTTTGATATTGCTCTGTAGTCCTCTGGGTGACCTTCTCAAACTAAACATTTCCAAGACAAACCCTTTGAAAATATGTTAGTGGTGTCTGACGGCGCAGAGACGGGAATTAAGTGAGTAAAGGAGGAAGAGAGAAGTGCTGTTTGTCGATTACACTATACTAATCCATGTTCATCTCATGAGTGCCGACTTTTCGTTGGATTCCCTATGAACTGGTGTACGTGCAAATACGTTAGCCTAACTCTAACCATATCCTAAGGCAGGGGTGGGCAACTTTGTATATGGTGAGGGCCACAAAATGTCCACAATCAATCTGGGGGGCCGCATTGTTTATCGGCAGTCCCGCCAGTAGTACCCCATCACTCAAATAGCCCTAATAGTCACAAGGTATATAAACAATTATAATTTGTTGTAACTTTGTTTTTATTCCATTTCAAATGCATTTAGTAATGCAATTTCAACTTTATGAATTTATAAACAGCTGAATTTAAAAGTATTGCTGTGTAACCCCAAATATATACAATAATAAAATAAATGTATGAACTTAAAGCCCACTGCTCAACAAACACAAAGCAGCATTCCTGCTGCATTTCACTACAACAGTAAATCAAAAGTGCAATAATAAATGATTTTGTTAAATGTATAAACTTTTATCCTGCTACTAAACAAAACATTATAACACTGAAATGCATGTTATGGATATGACGCACTCAGGAATGTTTTGTTTAGTAGCAGGATAAAAGTGTATACATTTAACAAAATCATTTATTATTGCACTTTTGATTTACTGTTGTAGTGAAATGCAGCAGGAATGCTGGTTTGTGTTTGTGTTATTAGTGTTATCTGAACACTACAAAAGTAAACAAGTAAAGTGCAAGTAAAGTAAAGTGCAATACTACATGCCTCCCATTGACCCTTTATCAAACTGGCATGACATTCACCCTCGCCCCACAGTGGGTCAATAATGGTTATAATAATAATAATAATAATAATAATAATAATAATAATAATAATAATAATAATAATAATAATAATAATAATAATAATAATAATAATAATAATAATAATAATAATAATAATAATAATAATAATAATAATAATAATAATAATAATGGTCCCCTCTCTACACCTCTCCATCATCTCCCCCCCTCTCTACACCTCTTCATCATCTCTTCCCCCCTCTCTACACCTCTTCATCATCTCCTCCCCCCCCCCCCTCTACACCTCTTCATCTCCTCCTCCCCCCTGTCTTTAATGAGACACTTGTGGTCTCTCTTGTTGGCGCACAATGGCAGGAATGTCAACTTCAATGTTTGTGCATGCAATCTGCATCAGATGAAATAAATAAAAATAAAAATAAATAAATAAAAAAAATAATATATATTTTTTTTTTTTTAAATATTGGCCTGGGGCCGCATGGAACGTCGGTGAGGGCCGCATGCGGCCCGCGGGCCGCCAGTTGCCCCTCCCTGTCCTAAGGCTTCATGTCCCATGGAATCCATTAATTCCCACTGAGGTATATTTAATACTGTACCAGTGGAGGTTTCTCTATGACAACACGTGAAACACAAATTCACTCATAATTCATAATTATTATTAATTTACATATACCTATAAAAAAAAAAATATATATATATATATATATATATTTTTTTTTTATTATTATTATTATTATTATTTTATTATAAATGTTTTCCTCTGTAAAAGAAATGCCAGTGAATTATTTTTTCTTCAAAAATGGCCAAAATTGACAGCTCTGAGCAGGCCTGCACTGCAGTATTGCCTGCAGTAATTATTCGTGAAGAAAACTTCACATGTGTGACCCATTGTTAAATAAATAATAAATAACAGCGAATCAAAATAGGCTATTAACTTCATCTAAGCACGGTCTGTGCAGTTAAACTCTTGCCATTGAATGGAGGATTGATTGATTGACAGCCCTTGACATCCAATACACGGAGGTTGAATATGATTGGCAGCCTTGCAAATCCAATCAGAGATTGCTGCATTGCAAAGTCAAAATGGGTCCAGCTGCATGTGTGGAGGATAGGTTTAGCTCAGGCCAATCTCAAGTTTCTCAAGTTTCTTTATTAGTTGTCATACAGAAGTACAGAATACTTTTATACAAAATGTAACATAAATAAGCATTTTGTATAAAAGTATTCTGTACTTCTGTATGACAACTAATAAAGAAACTTGAGAAACTTGAGATTGGCCCGAGCTAAACCTATCCTCCACACATGCAGCTGGACCACACATGCAGCTGGACCCATTTTGACTATGTGAAAATTGAGACTATGAGAAAGTTGTTGTTTAGTAGTTAGTAAGCTGTACAGCTATAACAAGTCAAGTCAGGCTAAATTAAACTTTGCGCCAACATTAGGACCGAAGTATAAACCAGCAACTGAGCAACATGAAGAAGTGGATTTATGCATCTGGATCAGAAAAAACGTTGTGGATGAAAAAGTAAGTAGGCTACAGTGCTTGTATGCTAACAGTAGCTAGCCAGCTTAGCCTACATCACAATGATAATTACCAAGCTAACTTACTGTACACACTGTAGGGCTGGGCAATTAATCGAAACAGAATTGCGATATCGATTCATAGACCTATGCAATCTAATTTCTAAGTTATGACTATTTTCTTTTATTTTTTATTTTTTTTATTTTTTTTTTACTTTTTACATTATTTTATCTGGGTTGAACATGATTTGTGGAACTCCCTCTGGTGTTGTGGTCGTGGTATTCACTGACCTTTGGGAAGTATTTCGACATGCACATGGGTATCTTGGTGGTGTAGTGTATCTTGTAGACCAGGCCCATTGCAAGTTGCTGTGTCTACTCTAAGCCATCCTAGGTTGTCAAAGTGGACAGGGGTGAGGTGGGTTTTAGGAGTAAGGTCAAGCAGTAGTCTGACCAGTTTGTTTTGTGATGTTTGTAATCTTGTTTTTAGTGCCTTTGAGGTGCTTTGGTACCATGAGGTGCAATCATAGTCGTAGTACCCTTGAATGAGTGCTCCTGTTAGAGTCTTCAAGGTATTCTTGTTTACCAGAGAGGAGATCCGGTACAGGAATCTAGTTCGTTGGTTGACTTAGTTTTATTACATTGGATCCCATTTTGTCACAGGAAAGATTTGCCTCTATAGGATGGAACCCAGGTAGGTAATTTCATCTTTCCTTTTAAGATAAGATAAGATAAGATATTCCTTTATTGATCCCCTTGGGGGAAATTCAGGCATCATAGCAGCATGGGGGAAGGGGGGGGGGGTACAGGTAGTGAAAACAACACAAGCAGTGTAAACAAAATAGGTCAATATAATTTACTATCTAACTAACTGAAATATACATTATTCATTATTCACAGTATCACAGTATCCACATAAGGTGCAGTATGCATAAGGTAGTGTTATTGTCCTACTTGGGTTCCTATTAGTTCTAGGTCGATGTCTGGCAGCAGTCGCTGCCCACTGTTGTGGAGCCTGATGGCCACTGGTATGAAGGACTGTCCGAGGCGGTTAGTTGAGTGTCGGGGGGGTATGAGTCTGTGGCTTCCTTGTCACCTTCACCTAATATGTTTTGATCTGGTCAGGTGCGCTGTCACCTAAAATGTTTTGATCTGATCAGGTGCGCTGTCACCTAATATGTTTTGATCTGGTCAGGTGCGCTGTCACCTAATATGATTTCATCTGGTCAGGTGCGCTGTCACCTAATATGATTTCATCTGGTCAGGTGCGCTGTCACCTAATATGTTTTCATCTGGTCAGGTCCGCTGTCACCTAATGTTAATATGTTTTCATCTGTGTCCACTGACCACTGACACACAGTGGGGGATGTTTTAAAAATATTATTTAATATATAATATAATATAATAATTTGTGCTTCACCTAAAAATTTGGTCAGCAGCCTCCACTGTACTGTACCTACTCTTACAGGCGGTGGTTTGGAACACGGCCCAGAGTCGTGCCCTATGAAGACTGCCGAGGGCTCATACTGCCTGCTTAGGTTTGAAACGTATCCAAGGGCCCAACCAAAAGGAAAATGTTAAAGGGAAACTGACTATTTGTAAATGTAGGTCTGTGCGTTTTCTTAAAAATGTATGTGGGGTGAAGTTTGTATGACACTAATATCATGTGACTAAATCATGTGACATGAGTATGTGGTTTATTTAAAGATGGTATATGTTTATGGCTCTGCCATTTTCATTTTCAGCATTAACAGGTTAGAACAGCCATGCATCCCATTTGAACAGTTTAGAGCAGCCGCACAGTGACCATGTTAAATGGTTAGAGCAGCCACACGGTGACCATGTTAACAGGTAGAGCAGCCACACAATGACCATGTTAACAGGTTAGAGCCGTGGCCATGTTAACAGGTAGAGCATGCAACCACACAGTGATCATGTTAACAGGTAGAGCAGTGGCCATGTTAACAGGTAGAGCAGCCACACAGTGACCATGTTAGCAGGTAGAGCAGCCACACAGTGACCATGTTAACAGGTCAGAGCAGTGACCATGTTAACAGGTAGAGCAGCCACACAGTGACCATGTTAACGTTAGGTTATGACTATAACCAAGTTCTGTTAACACTAGTGGACGCTCAGCGTCTCATTGCATATATCTCGCTTCAGCGTATATACACTGAATACATTTCTA
>NC_140174.1:65334180-65359054 GCF_963971535.1 Notolepis coatsorum
CACACAGGTAAACACACACAGGTAAACACACACAGGTAAACACACACAGGTAAACACACAGGTAAACACACACACACACAGGTAAACACACAGGTAAACAAACACACAGGTAAACACACAGGTAAACAAACACACAGGTAAACAAACACACAGGTAAACAGAAACACAGGTAAACACACACAGGTAAACAAACACACAGGTAAACAAACACAGGTAAACACACAGGTAAACACACACAGGTAAACAAACACACAGGTAAACAAACACAGGTAAACACACAGGTAAACACACACAGGTAAACAAACACACAGGTAAACAAACACAGGTAAACACACAGGTAAACAAACACACAGGTAAACAAACACACAGGTAAACAGAAACACAGGTAAACACACACAGGTAAACAAACACACAGGTAAACAAACACAGGTAAACACACAGGTAAACACACAGGTAAACACACAGGTAAACAGAAACACAGGTAAACGTTAGGTTATGACTATAACCAAGTTCTGTTAGTTAGGGGCGATGCTTGGCATCGCCTTCTGCACTATCTCGCGTACGTGCACGCGTACTGAATAAACCACAAATGTACCTCTAATACCAGTATTAGTCTGACCACACCCCTCATCAGCTTACCTTCATAAGCAGGTGTGTGGTCACCTGCTCTCCTCCTTCCCAAGCTTTCACCACAAGGTGAGGACAAGGGCTGCAGCGGCGTCCGATGCCAAGCATCGCCCCTAACTAACAGAACTTGGTTATAGTCATAACCTAACGTTCTGTATCGTTAGTGGCTTAGCTTGGCATCGCCTTCTGCACAAGGGAGGCCAAGCGGAGCCACTTGGCTGACAAATACACCCCGCTGACAGCCCCCCAAAACCATCAGAACAGGGAGGGCCGAGCCCCCCCGACCCCCCCTAATGGAGGGTAGCCCCCCTATTAGGGACGTCACGGGAGGGCGACGGACCCGACCGTGCGAAGAGGCACTCAAGCAACTCAACGCACAGGGTGAGCAGACCGTGGCTTGACCCACGACTACACACACGCACAACCCGCATGCCACCCGGGAACGAACGGAGGAACAACCTCGTTACTGCCCCCAGAATCACGGGGTCAAGGGCAAACCCAACCCCGTGGCAAGGCCGTAGCAGCGGAGCACGAAGGAAGACCCAGACCCACCAAAAGGACTGGACTCCCTGGAATGGGGGCCCGGAGAAGTCCATGATGCCAGCATCAAGACCCCACCAGGTGGGCACGTAGTGCCCCGCCCCCCACATCGCCAGCGTATTCGGACAAAGGCCCCTCAGTTACTGCACCTGGTATTCCCAGGCGGAACCAACCAGGCCAGTAAGCCGAGCGGGCCCCGTCCCCCCAATAGTACACCGCCTGGCACACTGACCCTGCAGAACAGGCAGTCAGCATGGCCGTAAGCACACAAAAAAGGTTAACCAACGGAAGCAGGCAGCGCACCGGGGAAAAACCAGGCAACAGGCTGTTAACCCTAGCCTGGAGACTGCGGACGAGACAGGCGCCAGAGGGGACAGCTGAACACAGCCGCCCCGGCGGAAGGAGCGTAAGCTGGCGGTGTTGCATGACCAAGCCTCCATTTAACAACCCCCACCCAGAGGGGCCGAGGCAGAGAAGGCTGACACGATTGGCAGACGTCATGAACGTGCAGGGGCACCCTCAACCGGTGAACCCGGGAGTTGACACTGCTCCAACACACCAGGGAATCAACCACCTCGGTGTTACCCAATGCGGTGGTTGTTCCTATAACCCCTCAAGAAAAAACTCCAAAACACACCTGCGGGTATACACCGGCTATACCGCAGTACAAGTGTTTCAGTTTCCAAAAAGGGTTAACCCAGGCCTACGGGTCGCAAACATCACTTCGGACCGGGCCTGGCGGTACGGGAAGCACAGGGTCACCAGAGGAGGTCAAAAAACCACCCCCACAGGCCCCTCTTCGCCATGCGTGAGAGAGGAGCGAAAAACAATGGAGAACCAGCCCCTAAGCACACCGTACCTGGTATTCCCCGGCGGTCTCCCAACCAAGTACTAACCAGGACCAACCTGTGTAGCGGCCGAGATCCGACGAGATCGAGCGCGTACAGAATGGCATGGCTGTAAGCCATGACGACAGTGCTGAGTAAAAACATACCCAACCAGGGTCTCCATAGCGCTTAACCCTGTGACACCCAGACCGACCTGGCATTTTTCCCCCTGAAAAAAGCCCAAGTCCCTCAGGGTACCAGAACAGCAGATCTGCATCCCCGGCGGACAACGGGTTCAACTGATCTGGACCAGCGTGACCAGAACCAGTCCCGTGCCCTAACCACGCCGACATGCCTACTCCAGGAGAAGGGCAGATATGCGTGTTGATCTTAACATGAAAAGAAGGCGCCACCCAGACGTCGGGACGAACCGCGCCTGGTGGCCCACCCCAAGGGCGTGAGACCCCACTACATATGTTCAGATCCATCCCGTCATCATCCCCCAGACATGAACGAGGATCCGTCGACAACCCACCCAGGTCATGGGATGTGGTCGCCGGAAGAGGAAAAACCCCCATCTCAGTTGCTTTATAAAAACGCTGTTTCAACCACAAGCAACTAAGGCGTGCCAGTCAATCGCCTGTTTACAGCGAGCTAGCACTATACGTGCGTCGGGACACACCCCCATCAATGAACAGGCTATTTAGACCTGTCATTGAATCCCCAAGGCGCCCAGGGGAACGACAAGAGGGGTGTGACACTCCCTAACTCCAACACTTCTGGAATAGAAAGAAGGAAGCATCAACAGTATGTATCCCAGTCTACACAGCCGGGGTAAAAAATGTTCACATTTTTACATCCCACCACCCTCCCATAGGAAAGAGACGGGGATCCCCAGAGAGACTTCCCACGCGAGCTGTACAGATTGAAAAGAATATATTGCACCTTGAGCCATGTAAAAAACTGGTTTTAGGGCCTCCGGGGAAGAGGCACCGAACCCATACACACTCAATAAACGAATTGAATCGAATATACATACAATAGAAAAGGACCCTTCTAGAGGGTCCACTCACTTTGACAATCTGAGGAGGAAGGCTCTGTACTCTGATGGAGGCTTCCTCACATGGATCACATGGAAGAAGGAGTCCGAACTCACAGAAGGCCTGAGTAGGCGCTTGGTGAGGAGGAGCCCTGACCACCCCCCCTGAAAACAGATCCATCACATGGACCTGAACAGCACACGGAAGTCCTACCAACAGAGACGCGCACGGTGACGTACTCTATGGCGGGGGAATTCCTGCGGTGCACACGCCCAATATACCAGGCCGTGGGACCAGGAACACCCTCCCCCCCCCCCCCCCCCCCCCCGTAACGTGCCGAACCGCCACGTGACGGGAACCTTGAAGGACAGGGGGTGTACCCCTGACCGACAGAACAATGGGGAGAGGAAAGGTTACCAGTTCACCCCTTTACGACCCCACACCCATGATACGACGTAACGACAAAAAGAGAATATGACACAGTCATAGTCAGCTCTATGAAGCGTTTCACAGCTCCACACAGCGCACGAGCTAACCTGCTATCTGATTTTTACTAAGGAAAAACACAGAATAGAGAGGGCTCTAAGAACCCCGGTCCAACATACACATGTGCTTCTGTGGCCAGTACAACCCAGTTGTAGGTCACATGACACACACAACCCATCATCATCACAATGAGAGAATACATCATTCTTGATTAGTATCGACCACAGGCCTTGCTAAGCACACATGACAGCAACCAAACCAATTTCCCTTTAGGAAATAAGTTTCTCCAGCAGATTTAGCACAACCTCAGCAATCAAGCTGAGAGTTACATCGTATCCCTACCACACAAAAGACACAATTAATGCACAACATGTCTGATAGGAGGTGATAAAGTCCCCAGGGAACCGGGGGGGGAAAAACACAATCCTCCTATTTTACCCTCAATACGGCCAGTTAAAACAGGAAAACCTGTTAATGTGTGAACTCACTGTCCATTGTCATTACAGTCTGAGAAAGAACATTCTTTCACTCACTCGTCACCAAGCATAGCTTCATAGGTTAGTTGCCTTAGTAGTGAGTACACGGTACACATAAACACCATGATGCTTCTCACACAACAACCAGATCAATACATCACGACCTGCACGGAGAAGCTACTGCCAGTGACAAAAACAGCTCACACACAACCCGCAACGTATCTCAAATGCATTGCAACAACACACGTTTTGGGAAAAAACACCGTCATTCACAATACATTTAGCAAGGTAAAACCAGAAGACGTGTTATGAGGGTCTGGCCAACCCCGTACCTGCCCGGAACGCAGATCAGCGAAGTGCAGTCACAAGCCACCGTAGAACACAGCCCTCTTTGTTGACGCAATCCCCGTCTAGGCTCAGGCAGGGTTGACGAACATCCCCTGTCAAGGATGACGTCGTGGTCAAGAGTGTAAAACATGTTAAAAATCAAAGCACGTTCAACAGAATAGCATCAAGCTAACGGCTGCTCCAACCGTTCGGGTGCTATCGCTTCCGCTCGCGAGACGCCGATCTACGACGCACGCGATCAGGAGCGAGCTCCCGGCGGCGCGCGAGAAGCCAAGCTACCCCGCGCCAGGCCACCGACCGGCTAACCGTAAGCTATGAACATGTAAACAATGACATAACACTCACCCAGACAGGCCGCCGTTCTGAACCCTCCTCACTTTTTAAGAGAAAAGAGAAAACAAGACGTCAACACCGCTTCACAACAGTGACATTAACACGTCCGGCGGAATCAGCACAGTACCAACTGGCCTGTATAGCTGACTTTGAACATGAATCTGCCGCTATCGCACATTACATGCACATATCCCCTCGTGAAGGAATACTCTCATTTGGATATGAAAGATGGGGTCTTAACACGGTGACAGAGAGAATCCACTCGTCCAGAACACACAGGGATCACCAGTGTCAATGGTCGCGGCCCACTAGTTAAAACTATAATGGTCGCCAGACCAAGGCCTTCTGTCGCCTAGACGGCTAAACAAAGGACCCTAGCCTGGGGCCGGTTTCCATAAACTTTGTCTAGTAGCCCCCATAGCACTAACAGACAAGTGGAGCCCGCCAGCAAACACTACTCACCCAACCTGGAACGCACCGCTCCTCACAACAGCGGCATGTCCGACAGTTCAGCTGTGGCCTGACAGGTTTCACCCCAACAAACACAGCAAGGAACTGCAGTTGAGAAGCATGCAGCGGCGTGCTCCCAATACGAAAACCGGTGGAGGGTTTGTAGAATGATCATCATCTTCTAGACACTCCAGTACGAAGACAATATCGCCGTATTTTCTCGAAAATAGTGAGAGAGAAAATAAAGATATGATGTCAACGTATCCTTGTTTCCCAAGCTGTTCCTAATCCAATTTCTTCCATCATGGTGTCAAGTGTGGGGATCTACCGAGGCACCTCTTCCTTGTGGTGAAAGCGAGAAGGAGGAGAGCAGGTGACCACACACCTGCTTATGAAGGTAAGCTGATGAGGGGTGTGGTCAGACTAATACTGGTATTAGAGGTACATTTGTGGTTTATTCAGTACGCGTGCACGTACGCGAGATAGTGCAGAAGGCGATGCCAAGCTAAGCCACTAACGATACAGAACACACAGGTAAACACACACAGGTAAACACACACAGGTAAACACACAGGTAAACAGAAACACAGGTAAACACACAGGTAAACACACAGGTAAACAGAAACACAGGTAAACACACAGGTAAACAGAAACACAGGTAAACACACAGGTAAACAGACACACAGGTAACCCTTCTAACCCTACGGGCCCGTCCGAAAAAAGCTCAGAGCCGTCTGAAATCCAAGGAGCTGAGCTTTTTTTCACACATATATAATACAAATTATATATTACTCTCACTGTGCCGCCTCTTACGGTCATCCAAACAAACGGTGGGAGTTACTGAGGAAGTAAACACAAGTAGAATTCTACCTGCTTCAAGGTCAATAATAGTTCCGTGCTGTTCAACATGTACATGTGATAAAGCTAAATGCAAACCTGTGAAAATCCGATTCCGATTTTAGTTTTCCTTGTCTAATAACAGTTTGACACAATCACACTCAAAACATACAGTAAGTTCAAACACTTACTCACAGCACATGCTCTGACAATTACACAGCAATGACAACTACATGTACTGTACCCAGGTGCACTGTTTCAGGTTTAGGCTTAACCCTTTCACTGCCACACGACAGAAGGTTAGCCCTTTACTATCACACAACCGACGGCGATGCTCCATCATTAGCATCATTAGCTCCGCGGAACATCGCCGTCGGTTGTGTGATAGTAAAGGGCTAACCTTCTGTATTGTCACAGTGAAAGGGTTAACCGGCTGTCGTGAAAGGGTTAAAAGGAATACAAATTGACTTAAAAACTCAGCGTGAGACTTCAGTCCCCAAACGACTTCAGACTCCGACCGGGCTTAAATAAATGAAACATCTTATTTGGTTTAATTTTCAAGGTAACACACACACACACACACACACACACACACACACACACACACACACACACACACACACACACACACACACACACACACACACACACACACACACACACACACACACACACACACACACACACACACACACACACACAGACACACACACACACACACACACACACAGACACACACCGTATGCAGATCGCAGGCACCTGTTTGCTTGATGCACACACTGTACACGGTACACACGCATCACATGCACTCAGCGGTGAAGAACGCTGGTCTAACGAGGCCATTGATAATAATAACACACGTGTGCATTGTCACTAAAAAACCAACGAGGACATTTCCGTTTCAATGCTGCCTTGAAATGGAACTCGTGCGTTTGTGGTCTCGAGTGAGTTGAAGTCGTGAGGAGCACACCGTTGCTAGGCAACTGGGCAACGCGTCCTGAAGCCACCGAGGCTAGCGGTGCTCCATCTACAGCAGTGTGAACGCCACAGCGGTGGGTCGTTTATCAACGGTGACTGGACTGCATTCATATAACAGCTTTTATCCAAAGTGCTTTACAACTCATCGCATTCGCCTACTCGCTCACACACTGACACACAGACGGCGGAGGGGACCAGGCAGGCAAGGTTCCAACCTGCTCATCGGTCTTTATCCTGTGTGTGTAGTATATAATAATAATAATAATAATAATAATAATAATAATAATAATAATAATAATAATAATAATAATAATAATAATAATAATAATAATAATAATAATAATAATAATAATAATAATAATAATAATAATAATAATAATAATAATAATAATAATAATAATAATAATAATCATAATAATAACAATAATAATAATAATAATAATAATAATAATAATAATAATAATAATAATAATAATAATAATACTAATAATAATAATAATAATAATAATAATAATAATAATAATAATAATAATAATACTAATACTAATAATAATAATAATAATATAATAATAATAATAATAATAATAATAATAATAATAATAATAATAATAATAATAATAATAATAATAATAATAATAATAATAATATAACAATAATAAAATAATAATAATAATAATAATAATAATAATAATAATAATAATAATAATAATAATAATAATAATAATATAACAATAATAAAATAATAATAATAATAATAATAATAATAATAATAATAATAATAATAATAATAATAATAATAATAATAATATAACAATAATAATAATAATAATAATAATAATAATAATAATAATAATAATAATAATAATAATAATAATAATAATAATAATAATAATAATACTAATACTAATAATAATAATATAATAATAATAATAATAATAATAATAATAATAATAATAATAATAATAATAATAATAATAATAATAATATAACAATAATAAAATAATAATAATAATAATAATAATAATAATAATAATAATAATAATAATAATAATAATAATATAACAATAATAAAATAATAATAATAATAATAATAATAATAATAATAATAATAATAATAATAATAATAATAATAATAATAATAATAATAATAATAATATAACAATAATAATAATAATAATAATAATAATAATAATAATAATAATAATAATAATAATAAATAATAACGTTATTCGTATAGCACCTTCCATACAGGGGATTGCAGTTCAAAGTGCTTTACGTCAGTAAGAAATAAGACATAAAATCAGTGTAAAACAAGCAAAGCATAAAGTGGGATAAAATAATGCAGATATATTAATCAAATCATATCAGCACCTCACGTTCCAATAGGCTTCTGTAATCTGTTACAAAACATGATGAAGGTCAGAGTACGCACCCAGCGGATAGTGGGGCGTAAAAAAAGATAAAAGTACAAATAAGTAAAATAATAGCAAGGGTAAAATGAGCAGACGTATAAAATCACCGTTGTTCACATTAAGATCTAACGTCCCAACAGGCCGCCGTGTTTATGGCTCCATTCACTTTCAGTAGAATATAAAAGATATGAATGATGAAACGAGCACATAAAGTGCAGACGTGCTATAAAATCACAGTTGTGTTTTTCCTTCATTGTGTGTGTGTGTAATATTCAGGCTGCACATATTGTAGCATTAACCCTTTCACTGCCACACGACAGAAGGTTAACCCTTTACTATCACACAACCGACGGTGATGCTCAAGTGTCTCGCTGCTCAAGGGCGCTTCTACGTGCCGCCTGGAGGAGCCGGCATCGAACCGGGAACCTTCTGATTACCAGACGACCACTTATAATAATAATAATAATAATAATAATAATAATAATAATAATAATAATAATAATAATAATAATAATAATAATAATAATAATAATAATAATAATAATAATAATAATAATAATATTTGATTTGTTGGGCGCTTTATAATTGTGTAACATTGTAAAAGAACATAAAAGCTATAGCAAGAGAGTAAAAAAATAAAGAATATAAAATAAGCAAGACTAAAACTAGTCAGGAGTAAAAAGAACACTTAAACTAGTAAAAGAGTACAAAAAACATGAAATAAGAAGGGCTAAAACTGGTAAAAGAACATAAAATGTGTGGAGCAAAAACTAGATACAAATCAACAAAAGGCTCTATTAAAAAGATGAGTTTTGAGGCCCTTTAAAAAGCGTTCCACAGTCTGTGGTGCTCTCAGGTGGTCAGGGAGAGTGTTCCACAGTCTGTGGTGCTCTCAGGTGGTCAGGGAGAGTGTTCTACAGTCTGTGGTGCTCTCAGGTGGTCAGGGAGAGTGTTCTACAGTCTGTGGTGCTCTCAGGTGGTCAGGGAGAGTGTTCCACAGTCTGTGGTGCTCTCAGGTGGTCAGGGAGAGTGTTCCACAGTCTGTGGTGCTCTCAGGTGGTCAGGGAGAGTGTTCTACAGTCTGTGGTGCTCTCAGGTGGTCAGGGAGAGTGTTCTACAGTCTGTGGTGCTCTCAGGTGGTCAGGGAGAGTGTTCCACAGTCTGTGGTGCTCTCAGGTGGTCAGGGAGAGTGTTCTAGAGTCTGTGGTGCTCTAAGGTGGTCAGGGAGAGTGTTCCACAGTCTGTGGTGCTCTCAGGTGGTCAGGGAGAGTGTTCTACAGTCTGTGGTGCTCTCAGGTGGTCAGGGAGAGTGTTCCACAGTCTGTGGTGCACTCAGGTGGTCAGGGAGAGTGTTCTACAGTCTGTGGTGCACTCAGGTGGTCAGGGAGAGTGTTCCACAGTCTGTGGTGCTCTCAGGTGGTCAGGGAGAGTGTTCTACAGTCTGTGGTGCTCTCAGGTGGTCAGGGAGAGTGTTCTAGAGTCTGTGGTGCTCTAAGGTGGTCAGGGAGAGTGTTCTACAGTCTGTGGTGCTCTCAGGTGGTCAGGGAGAGTGTTCTACAGTCTGTGGTGCTCTCAGGTGGTCAGGGAGAGTGTTCCACAGTCTGTGGTGCTCTCAGGCGGTCAGGGAGAGTGTTCTAGAGTCTGTGGTGCTCTCAGGTGGTCAGGGAGAGTGTTCTACAGACTGTGGTGCTCTCAGGTGGTCAGGGAGAGTGTTCCACAGTCTGTGGTGCTCTCAGGTGGTCAGGGAGAGTGTTCCACTGTCTGTGGTGCTCTCAGGTGGTCAGGGAGAGTGTTCTACAGTCTGTGGTGCTCTCAGGTGGTCAGGGAGAGTGTTCCACAGTCTGTGGTGCTCTCAGGTGGTCAGGGAGAGTGTTCCACAGTATGTGGTGCTCTCAGGTGGTCAGGGAGAGTGTTCCACAGTCTGTGGTGCTCTCAGGTGGTCAGGGAGAGTGTTCCACAGTATGTGGTGCTCTCAGGTGGTCAGGGAGAGTGTTCCACAGTCTGTGGTGCTCTCAGGTGGTCAGGGAGAGTGTTCCACAGTCTGTGGTGCTCTCAGGTGGTCAGGGAGAGTGTTCCACAGTCTGTGGTGCTCTCAGGTGGTCAGGGAGAGTGTTCCACAGTATGTGGTGCTCTCAGGTGGTCAGGGAGAGTGTTCCACAGTCTGTGGTGCTCTCAGGTGGTCAGGGAGAGTGTTCCACAGACTGTGGTGCTCTCAGGTGGTCAGGGAGAGTGTTCCACAGTCTGTGGTGCTCTCAGGTGGTCAGGGAGAGTGTTCTACAGTCTGTGGTGCTCTCAGGTGGTCAGGGAGAGTGTTCCACAGACTGTGGTGCTCTCAGGTGGTCAGGGAGAGTGTTCTACAGTCTGTGGTGCTCTCAGGTGGTCAGGGAGAGTGTTCTACAGTCTGTGGTGCTCTCAGGTGGTCAGGGAGAGTGTTCCACAGTCTGTGGTGCTCTCAGGTGGTCAGGGAGAGTGTCCTACAGTCTGTGGTGCTCTCAGGTGGTCAGGGAGAGTGTTCCACAGTATGTGGTGCTCTCAGGTGGTCAGGGAGAGTGTTCTACAGTCTGTGGTGCTCTCAGGTGGTCAGGGAGAGTGTTCTACAGTCTGTGGTGCTCTCAGGTGGTCAGGGAGAGTGTCCTACAGTCTGTGGTGCTCTCAGGTGGTCAGGGAGAGTGTTCTACAGTCTGTGGTGCTCTCAGGTGGTCAGGGAGAGTGTTCTAGAGTCTGTGGTGCTCTCAGGTGGTCAGGGAGAGTGTTCTACAGTCTGTGGTGCTCTCAGGTGGTCAGGGAGTGTGTGCTACAGTATGTGGTGCTCTCAGGTGGTCAGGGAGAGTGTTCTACAGTCTGTGGTGCTCTCAGGTGGTCAGGGAGAGTGTTCTACAGTCTGTGGTGCTCTCAGGTGGTCAGGGAGAGTGTTCCACAGTCTGTGGTGCTCTCAGGTGGTCAGGGAGAGTGTTCCACAGTCTGTGGTGTTCTCAGGTGGTCAGGGAGAGTGTTCTACAGTCTGTGGTGCTCTCAGGTGGTCAGGGAGAGTGTTCTACAGACTGTGGTGCTCTCAGGTGGTCAGGGAGAGTGTTCTACAGTCTGTGGTGCTCTCAGGTGGTCAGGGAGAGTGTTCTACAGTCTGTGGTGCTCTCAGGTGGTCAGGGAGAGTGTTCTACAGTCTGTGGTGCTCTCAGGTGGTCAGGGAGAGTGTTCTACAGTCGGTGGTGCTCTCAGGTGGTCAGGGAGAGTGTTCTACAGCCTGTGGTGCTCTCAGGTGGTCAGGGAGAGTGTTCCACAGTCTGTGGTGCTCTCAGGTGGTCAGGGAGAGTGTTCTACAGTCTGTGGTGCTCTCAGGTGGTCAGGGAGAGTGTTCCACAGTATGTGGTGCTCTCAGGTGGTCAGGGAGAGTGTTCTACAGTATGTGGTGCTCTCAGGTGGTCAGGGAGAGTGTTCCACAGTATGTGGTGCTCTCAGGTGGTCAGGGAGAGTGTTCCACAGTATGTGGTGCTCTCAGGTGGTCAGGGAGAGTGTTCTACAGTATGTGGTGCTCTCAGGTGGTCAGGGAGAGTGTTCCACAGTATGTGGTGCTCTCAGGTGGTCAGGGAGAGTGTTCTACAGTATGTGGTGCTCTCAGGTGGTCAGGGAGAGTGTTCCACAGTCTGTGGTGCTCTCAGGTGGTCAGGGAGAGTGTTATACAGTCTGTGGTGCTCTCAGGTGGTCAGGGAGAGTGTTCTACAGTCTGTGGTGCTCTCAGGTGGTCAGGGAGAGTGTTCTACAGTCTGTGGTGCTCTCAGGTGGTCAGGGAGAGTGTTCCACAGTCTGTGGTGCTCTCAGGTGGTCAGGGAGAGTGTTCTACAGTCTGTGGTGCTCTCAGGTGGTCAGGGAGAGTGTTCTACAGACTGTGGTGCTCTCAGGTGGTCAGGGAGAGTGTTCTACAGTCTGTGGTGCTCTCAGGTGGTCAGGGAGAGTGTTCCACAGTCTGTGGTGCTCTCGGGCGGTCAGGGAGAGTGTTCTACAATCTGTGGTGCTCGCAGGTGGTCAGGGAGAGTGTTCTACAGTCTGTGGTGCTCTCAGGTGGTCAGGGAGAGTGTTCTACAGTCTGTGGTGCTCTCAGGTGGTCAGGGAGAGTGTTCTACAGTCTGTGGTGCTCTCAGGTGGTCAGGGAGAGTGTTCCACAGTATGTGGTGCTCTCAGGTGGTCAGGGAGAGTGTTCTACAGTCTGTGATGCTCTCAGGTGGTCAGGGAGAGTGTTCCACAGTCTGGGAGCGGAGGAGCAGAAACCCGATCTCCCCACGGTGCAGAGCTTGGTCCTCGGGTGCTGGAGGAGGTCGGCCTGGCCCTGAGCGGAGACGTGTCGTGAGGAGGAGTGAGGGGTGACGATGATCGTCAGCAGGGTATTCAGAGGAGAGCGTGAGAGCGAACTGAAAGACCGAGTCGCAAACAGGAACCGACGTCAGCGACGCTGCCTATTGTGACGTCTGCCAGCCTCCGTCTATTTCTGTCTGGATGTCAGTGGGGTGTTTGGCAGCTTAGGGAGCTGCTTTAATGTTCGCTGCTTCATTACATTGATTGCATGCCACCCAGTCTGTTGTTAGACTATCGGTCTCGCAGTCAGCCAAGCCACAGTCTTTTTTTCTGCACACTGATTAGGGTTGTGTGGGGAAATGTCCATAATCCAAAATATCCAGTGTATTAATGAAACATACATGTTATATAAGCACGTTGTTTATGTTCTATACTGGAACTCTGTTGTGTTTCCTGGCAGGTCCTCTGCTGTAGGTCCGTTGTCCAAGTCCCAAGTCCACGCAAGCAGCAGGAGACAGACAAATGATGCAAATATGCTAAAAAGAAACAGACAAACAAACACAAATTAATATACTGTAGTGCCTTTACCCCCAAAAAACATTATTGATTAATCAATTCATAATCTTCGAAAATGTTGGCGGGTCCAAAATGTATGTTGTTTACATAATTGGATAGATTACCTGCTGGTGCTCTAGTGCGCCATCTAGTGGGTGAATGTTATCTATAATATCTTTAATATGATCTATAATAACTATTTGTTTATTTTTTATCATAGGTGTTTTGCTGTTACTCGGGTTATGGTGTCAGAATACAAGTGCACACACACACACACACACACACACACACACACACACACACACACACACACACACACACACACACACACACACACACACACACACACACACACACACACACACACACACACACACACACGACATATGATATTAGTATTTTTATAAACCATGAGGGATATTTCTGACAAAATGTAGGGATCGAGCAAGATCATATTACTCTCCCCTGACACACACGCACACACACACACACACGCACGCACGCACGCATGCATGCACGGACACACACACACACACACAAATGCAACTCATCTTGTCATTTTCAAGGACAGCTAGAGTCCCTGTCCAGGCATTGAGATGGATTAGAAGCAGGTCATATACATGGCTTTCTTGTTAAACACTACTTTTAGATTTTGACCACAAGCATTCATGAAATATTGTGTCTGTTACTAGGCTTGAGTAAATTTGGATGAATATAAATATTTGTTTTTCATCTTTGACGCTGAATAACACCATGCTAAAGATGATCAGACATGTAACATTTCCACTGATCTCATTCAGCACCTTCTTGAGATCACGTGTACAAAAATATCTAAGAAAATGAATAAAGGGAAGATGATTAAACAGAAGGTTTTGTAGAGACAGTACTGAATTCTGCCATCCGGACACATGCTATTTGAAATATGATTATAGAATATAGAATATCTATGGCGGCTACGTGGCGTAGTGGGCAAGGCGCTCGCCACGAATGCGGAGACGCTGGGCTCGCCTGTTCGGGCCCAGCGCTCCACATTGCTTTCAGTTTAGCTGGTCGTTCATACTAATACACAATGGCCGTATTAGGGGGTGGGAAACTGATGGGTGGGGATCGGGCGTTGTGGACAGCGACTCCTACAGGTCGGTTGGTGCGCCTGCGCAGTAGAATCAGGAAGTGTCGGGGGCAGCGTGAGCCTCCCACGCGTTACTCCTCGCCACTGAGAGATCGAGCTGCGCAGGTGAAAAGATGCGACTGCTGTTACCTCAAGTACCGGAGGGGACTTGTGCTATGTATGACTTAGTCCACATTGCAGTCGGCTTGTGGGAGGCAAGAAACAGCGTCCGTGACAGGGGAGGGTTGAATTGGATGATACGAAATTGGGATGGGAGAAAATATAGAAAATGGGAGAAAAAGTGGATAAAAAAAAATATATATATATAGAATATCTGAGGGCGGCTAGGTGGTGTAGTGGGCAAGGCGCTCGCCATCAACGCTGGAGACGCTGGGTTCGAATCTCTCTAGCTCTCTGCGTTGCTATCAGCTTGGCTGGTCGTTCATACTAACACAATTGGCAGTGTTAGGGGTGGGAAAGCTGATGGGTGGGTCCTGGGCGTTGTGGACAGCGACCCCTACAGTTCGGTCGGGGCGCCTGCACAGCGAGGGTAGGATCTGGAGGGAGGTAGTGTGACCTTCCACACGTTACACTCTCCCGGTGAGAATCTGAGCTGCCAGGCTGGATGCATCGGAGGAAAGCATGTGACAGTCTCCGGCCTCCCGGACCAACAGTAGGGGGGGTGCGCAACAACCAGGAAGGGGGTTGGGAATTGGCATAACGACTAACAGTGGGATGGGAGAAAAATCGGAAAAAAGGAGGGGGGGAAAAGATAATAAATAGAATATAGAATATCAGGCCTATAAATTACCTTATTATAGCCAAGTCACACATCTATGGATCGGGCCAAATCTCCTCTTTCCAATGGCAGAGTTCAATCTGGATTTAGTATCACCAGGCGTGATTCACAAACCGTGAAGGAAATCTACTGTAAGTACAGTTACTTTTTTATAATGTACATTTCTCTGCCATTTTTCATCAGATTGCAACACCGTTTTTTGCTAGACATTCACAGAAAGGTAGAGAAACTAACTGTGTTCTGTTTTATGGCAATAACGTTCAGGTTTGTGGGATATGATCCTGAAAAATAAGAGAAATTAAAAAGTGTATCTAAAAGTCAGGTGATTTGACAGGGGCTGGCATGAGCTACGAAGTGTAGTTTTTCTTTATTCGAAACCCCATCGAAAGTCCTGGGTCTCCTCTCCTCATAGGACTACAAACAAAATGGCGGCGTCATTTCCTCGCGTCAATTCTTGCCTTTTTCCGACTAGATTCCCATAACTAATATTTCACTAATAACCAGTGTTGTGCTAGTTACTGAAAAATAGTAACTCAGTTACTTTACTAGTTACTTCATTTCAAAGTAACTTCGTTACTGTACTAGTTACTTACACCCAAAAGTAATGAGTTACTGTGAAAAGTAACTATTTAGTTATTTAAAAAAAAATAAAAAAAAAATTGCTCAAGTCCCATATACTCAAAATCGGTTGATCAACTTGACAGTTTCCATTCACATCACCGAACTCTGCTAAGCAATGTGGTCTAGAGCGTTTCATTATATATTCCCTCCCCGCTGTATGTATATTTCTCTCCCACCCACCCACCCCCTCCTAATGTACAGTCCCCTCCCCATCATATGTATATACTCTGTCAGGATCTAGGGGTAACAGTACTGTATATTTGAATACCGCTTATGTCACAAATGTATCAGTACTAAATACCTATTGTCCCTATGCCATAAATGTCATGTATGTTGTGTATGTCATAAATGTCTATATGAATTGAAAATGGGGGACCCTGATGGAAACAAGACAAACGTCTTTCTCAGGTCTGCATCCCCTTAACAATTGTATGTATTGAGCCGTACTGTATTGTACCCATTCTGCAATCTGTTAAATAAAGTTTTCATTCATTCATTCATTCATTCATCCATTCATTAATTCATTCATAACCATCTTGCAGCGTTGTTTAAGATATCAATCAAAGCATTGCAACGTTAGAATAGTTAGGATATCAATTGTGCATGAAAGGACTATATTTATATTGTTTGATTAGTATTATGAGATTCCCTGGCAGATTTCGTACAGTCAAAATCCGTTGATCTTGAGTTTCAGTGAACACATTGCACTCACCGTCACCAGTCTGCGGTGGTCGAGATGTAACGTTAGTCCAGTTGACTCCAGCAGCCCTTCAAACATGTTCTTTATCTCGTTTCCATGTTGTATATTAATTATCTCTCCAAGTAGTTGCTAAATGGTTTGTTAGTTCGTTATTATTACTGCGTTCTTATTATGTAGATTCATAGCGAGCGTCCTCTTGTTGTTTACTGTAGAGAGCATCTATTTCTTTCAGAACGTCAGTGGCCAATCAGAAGTGCGAAAACCAGAATGAGGCTACGGAAAGAAATAATAATAATAATAATACTTCGTTTTATATAGCGCCTTTCAGTCTACAGTAAACAAAACAAACGCAGGCGAAATAAGGACGCTCGCTATGAATCTACATAAAAAGAACGCAGTAACGAACTAACAAACCATTCAGTAACGTAAGTAGCGTTACTGAATTTCAAAAGTAATGCTTATTTTTAAACTTTCGATGTCAAACAGCAGCTAGGCTTCGAGTAAAATCCCCGGATGTCACACAAAATGGGGAGTTTCCCAGACAAACAGAGTGGCTGAGATTGGCCTACGTTCCGTTAGTTGACCACGGTATGAATCCCCGGTTCTACACTCCTGCCGATGTTCACTAGCTGTCCATCCATTTGGAGAACAGTTGTGTCCCTTCCCCCAATACGCTCGGATGAAGTGGCTGGTCTCTTCTGATCACTCAAGGTTTCTAGTTTCCCTTGATACTGAAGAAACTGAGCCTACAGTATTAATAAGACAGTATTAATAGAGGATTAATAGAGCCTGCAGTATTAATAAGACAGTATTAGTAGATAATTAATAGAGCATGCAGTATTAATAAGACAGTATTAATAGAGGATTAATAGAGCCTGCAGTATTTGTAAGACAGTATTAATAGAGGATTAATAGAGCCTGCAGTATTAATAAGACAGTATTAATAGAGGATTAATATAGCCTGCAGTATTAATAAGACAGTATTGATAGAGGATTAATATAGCCTGCAGTATTAATAAGACAGTATTAATAGAGGATTAATAGAGCCTGCAGTATTAATAAGACAGTATTAATAGAGGATTAATATAGTCTGCAGTATTAATAAGACAGTATTGATAGAGGATTAATATAGCCTGCAGTATTAATAAGACAGTATTGACAGAGGATTAATAGAGCCTGCAGTATTAATAAGACAGTATTGATAGAGGATTAATAGAGCCTGCAGTATTAATAAGACAGTATTGATAGAGGATTAATATAGTCTGCAGTATTAATAAGACAGTATTAATAGAGGATTAATAGAGCCTGCAGTATTAATAAGACAGTATTAATAGAGGATTAATAGAGCCTGCAGTATTAGTAAGACAGTATTAATAGAGGATTAATATAGCCTGCAGTATTAATAAGACAGTATTGATAGAGGATTAATATAGCCTGCAGTATTAATAAGACAGTATTAATAGAGGATTAATAGAGCCTGCAGTATTAATAAGACAGGATTAATAGAGCCTGCAGTATTAATAAGACAGTATTAATAGAGGATTAATAGAGCCTGCAGTATTAATAAGACATTATTGATAGAGGATTAATAGAGCCTGCAGTATTAATAAGACAGTATTAATAGAGGGTTAATAGAGCCTGCAGTATTAATAAGACAGTATTAATAGAGGATTAATAGAGCCTGCAGTATTAATAAGACAGTATTAATAGAGGATTAATAGAGCCTGCAGTATTAATAAGACAGTATTAATAGAGGATTAATAGAGCATGCAGTATTAATAAGACATTATTGACAGAGGATTAATATAGCCTGCAGTATTAATAAGACAGTATTAATAGAGGATTAATAGAGCCTGCAGTATTAATAAGACAGTATTAATAGAGGATTAATAGAGCCTGCAGTATTAATAAGACAGTATTAATAGAGGATTAATAGAGCCTGCAGTATTAATAAGACAGTATTGATAGAGGATTAATATAGCCTGCAGTATTAATAAGACAGTATTAATAGAGGATTAATATAGCCTGCAGTATTAATAAGACAGTATTAATAGAGGATTAATAGAGCCTGCAGTATTAATAAGACAGTATTAGTAGAGGATTAATAGAGCCTGCAGTATTAATAAGACAGTATTAATAGAGGATTAATAGAGCCTGCAGTATTAATAAGACAGTATTAATAGAGGATTAATAGAGCCTGCAGTATTAATAAGACAGTATTGACAGAGGATTAATAGAGCCTGCAGTATTAATAAGACAGTATTAGTAGAGGATTAATAGAGCCTGCAGTATTAATAAGACAGTATTAATAGAGGATTAATAGAGCCTGCAGTATTAATAAGACAGTATTAGTAGAGGATTAATATAGCATGCAGTATTAATAAGACAGTATTAATAGAGGATTAATATAGCCTGCAGTATTAATAAGACAGTATTAATAGAGGATTAATAGAGCCTGCAGTATTAATAAGACAGTATTAATAGAGGATTAATAGAGCCTGCAGTATTAATAAGACAGTATTGATAGAGGATTAATATAGCCTGCAGTATTAATAAGACAGTATTAATAGAGGATTAATAGAGCCTGCAGTATTAATAAGACAGTATTAATAGAGGATTAATAGAGCCTGCAGTATTAATAAGACAGTATTGATAGAGGATTAATATAGTCTGCAGTATTAATAAGACAGTATTAATAGAGGATTAATATAGCCTGCAGTATTAATAAGACAGTATTAATAGAGGATTAATAGAGCCTGCAGTATTAATAAGACAGTATTAATAGAGGATTAATAGAGCCTACAGTATTAATAAGACAGTATTGACAGAGGATTAATAGAGCCTGCAGTATTAATACGACAGTATTAGTAGAGGAGTAATAGAGCCTGCAGTATTAATAAGACAGTATTAATAGAGGATTAATAGAGCCTGCAGTATTAATAAGACAGTATTAGTAGAGGATTAATAGAGCCTGCAGTATTAATAAGACAGTATTGATAGAGGATTAATAGAGCCTGCAGTATTAATAAGACAGTATTGATAGAGGATTAATAGAGCCTGCAGTATTAATAAGACAGTATTAATAGAGGATTAATAGAGCCTGCAGTATTAATAAGACAGTATTGATAGAGGATTAATATAGCCTGCAGTATTAATAAGACAGTATTGATAGAGGATTAATATAGCCTGCAGTATTAATAAGACAGTATTAATAGAGGATTAATAGATCCTGCAGTATTAATAAGACAGTATTGATAGAGGATTAATAGAGCCTGCGGTATTAATAAGACAGTATTGATGGAGGATTAATAGAGCCTGCGGTATTAATAAGACAGTATTAATAGAGGATTAATAGAGCCTGCAGTATTAATAAGACATTATTAATAGAGGATTAATAGAGCCTGCAGTATTAATAAGACAGTATTAATAGAGGATTAATAGAGCCTGCAGTATTAATAAGACAGTATTGATAGAGGATTAATAGAGCCTGCAGTATTAATAAGACAGTATTAATAGAGGATTAATAGAGCCTGCAGTATTAATAAGACAGTATTGATAGAGGATTAATAGAGCCTGCAGTATTAATAAGACAGTATTAATAGAGGATTAATATAGCCTGCAGTATTAATAAGACAGTATTGATGGAGGATTAATAGAGTATGCAGTATTAATAAGACAGTATTAATAGAGGATTAATAGAGCCTGCAGTATTAATAAGACAGTATTAATAGAGGATTAATATAGCATGCAGTATTAATAAGACAGTATTGATGGAGGATTAATAGAGCCTGCAGTATTAATAAGACAGTATTAATAGAGGATTAATAGAGCCTGCAGTATTAATAAGACAGTATTGACAGAGGATTAATAGAGCCTGCAGTATTAATAAGACAGTATTAATAGAGGATTAATAGAGCCTGCAGTATTAATAAGACAGTATTGACAGAGGATTAATAGAGCCTGCAGTATTAATAAGACAGTATTAATAGAGGATTAATAGAGCCTGCAGTATTAATAAGACAGTATTAATAGAGGATTAATATAGCCTGCAGTATTAATAAGACAGTATTGACAGATGATTAATAGAGCCTGCAGTATTAATAAGACAGTATTAATAGAGGATTAATAGAGCCTGCAGTATTAATAAGACAGTATTAATAGAGGATTAATAGAGCCTGCAGTATTAATAAGACAGTATTGATAGAGGATTAATAGAGCCTGCAGTATTAATAAGACATTATTAGTAGAGGATTAATAGAGGCTGCAGTATTAATAAGACAGTATTGATAGAGGATTAATAGAGGCTGCAGTATTAATAAGACAGTATTCATAGAGGATTAATAGAGCCTGCAGTATTAATAAGACAGTATTGATAGAGGATTAATAGAGCCTGCAGTATTAATAATACAGTATTGATGGAGGATTAATAAACGACTTGAGGAACAATGTTGCTGCCAATAAAAACTGTATTGCACGTTGCATTTTACGCACTGATTAAAATGTGCACATTGCTCATTGCACATCACACAACATACTTTTTTTTGGAACTGTACATAGCCATTTTGTTATTTACATTTTATATAGTATAAAACCACACACTTTTTTTTAGAACTGTATATAGTCATCTTTATTTTAGTCATCTTATTTCATTCTATTCCAAATGTATTGTATTGTTATTATTGGAAGCCGCTGCGGTCGAGGGACCACGATAAACAGAATGGCACTCTTCTTGCCGTAAAGCACTGAAATAAGTGACAATAAAGGAATCTGAATCTGAAGTAACCGTTCTCTTTTGCTCAGACAACATTACATTTACATTTACATTTACATTTAGTCATTTAGCTGACGCTTTTATCCAAAGCGACTTACAAGTTCTGTGCGACAAGACAGCAAGAAGGGTATAACTCTATCAGCTGAGTAACAATGTTCATCAAAGTGTTGCGTGTTACAGTGTAGGTTAGTTTATTAGGACAAGTGCATTAGGACATTAAGGGGGTGGTCCGGGCCACATCGTGGCTGTAGCAGTGTGTACGCCAAGGGGTCCCGGGCTAAACGGAAGGACCGTCTAGTCAACGGCATGACCGTGGCCTCGTTCTGTGTACTGCTACGCTCTCCCTCTCTTCCTCCTCGTTCTGTATACTGCTACGCTCTCCCTCTCTTCCTCCTCGTTCTGTGTACTGCTACGCTCTCCCTCTCTTCCTCCTCGTTCTGTATACTGCTACGCTCTCCCTCTCTTCCTCCTCGTTCTGTATACTGCTACGCTCTCCCTCTCTTCCTCCTCGTTCTGTATACTGCTACGCTCTCCCTCTCTTCCTCCTCGTTCTGTGTACTGCTACGCTCTCCCTCTCTTCCTCCTCGTTCTGTATACTGCTACGCTCTCCCTCTCTTCCTCCTCGTTCTGTATACTGCTACGCTCTCCCTCTCTTCCTCCTCGTTCTGTATACTGCTACGCTCTCCCTCTCTTCCTCCTCGTTCTGTATACGGCTACGCTCTCCCTCTCTTCCTCCTCGTTCTGTATACTGCTACGCTCTCCCTCTCTGCCTCCTCGTTCTGTATACTGCTACGCTCTCCCTCTCTTCCTCCTCGTTCTGTATACTGCTACGCTCTCCCTCTCTTCATCCTCGTTCTGTATACTGCTACCCTCTCCCTCTATTCCTCCTCGTTCTGTATACTGCTACGCTCTCCCTCTCTTCCTCCTCGTTCTGTATACTGCTACGCTCTCCCTCTCTTCCTCCTCGTTCTGTATACTGCTACGCTCTCCCTCTCTTCCTCCTCGTTCTGTATACTGCTACGCTCTCCCTCTCTTCCTCCTCGTTCTGTATACTGCTACGCGCTCCCTCTCTTCCTCCTCGTTCTGTATACTGCTACGCTCTCCCTCTCTTCCTCCTCGTTCTGTATACTGCTACGCTCTCCCTCTCTTCCTCCTCGTTCTGTATACTGCTACGCTCTCCCTCTCTTCCTCCTCGTTCTGTATACTGCTACGCTCTCCCTCTCTTCCTCCTCGTTCTGTATACTGCTACGCTCTCCCTCTCTTCCTCCTCGTTCTGTATACTGCTACGCTCTCCCTCTCTTCCTCCTCGTTCTGTATACTGCTACGCTCTCCCTCTCTTCCTCCTCGTTCTGTATACTGCTACGCTCTCCCTCTCTGCCTCCTCGTTCTGTATACTGCTACGCTCTCCCTCTCTTCCTCCTCGTTCTGTATACTGCTACGCTCTCCCTCTCTTCCTCCTCGTTATGTATACTGCTACGCTCTCCCTCTCTTCCTCCTCGTTCTGTATACTGCTACGCTCTCCCTCTCTTCCTCCTCGTTCTGTATACTGCTACGCTCTCCCTCTCTTCCTCCTCGTTCTGTATACTGCTACGCTCTCCCTCTCTTCCTCCTCGTTCTGTATACTGCTACGCGCTCCCTCTCTTCCTCCTCGTTCTGTATACTGCTACGCTCTCCCTCTCTTCCTCCTCGTTCTGTATACTGCTACGTTCTCCCTCTCTTCCTCCTCGTTCTGTATACTGCTACGCTCTCCCTCTATTCCTCCTCGTTCTGTATACTGCTACGCTCTCCCTCTCTTCCTCCTCGTTCTGTATACTGCTACGCTCTCCCTCTCTTCCTCCTCGTTCTGTATACTGCTACGCTCTCCCTCTCTTCCTCCTCGTTCTGTATACTGCTACGCTCTCCCTCTCTTCCTCCTCGTTCTGTATACTGCTACGCTCTCCCTCTCTTCCTCCTCGTTCTGTATACTGCTACGCTCTCCCTCTCTTCCTCCTCGCTCTGTATACTGCTACGCTCTCCCTCTCTTCCTCCTCGTTCTGTATACTGCTACGCTCTCCCTCTCTTCCTCCTCGTTCTGTATACTGCTACGCTCTCCCTCTCTTCCTCCTCGTTCTGTATACTGCTACGCTCTCCCTCTCTTCCTCCTCGTTCTGTATACTGCTACTCTCTCCCTCTCTTCCTCCTCGTTCTGTATACTGCTACGCTCTCCCTCTCTTCCTCCTCGTTCTGTATACTGCTACGCGCTCCCTCTCTTCCTCCTCGTTCTGTATACTGCTACGCTCTCCCTCTCTTCCTCCTCGTTCTGTATACTGCTATGCTCTCCCTCTCTTCCTCCTCGTTCTGTATACTGCTACGCTCTCCCTCTCTTCCTCCTCGTTCTGTATACTGCTACGCTCTCCCTCTCTTCCTCCTCGTTCTGTATACTGCTACGCTCTCCCTCTCTTCCTCCTCGTTCTGTATACTGCTACGCTCTCCCTCTCTTCCTCCTCGTTCTGTATACTGCTACGCTCTCCCTCTCTTCCTCCTCGTTCTGTATACTGCTACGCTCTCCCTCTCTTCCTCCTCGTTCTGTATACTGCTACGCTCTCCCTCTCTTCCTCCTCGTTCTGTATACTGCTACGCTCTCCCTCTCTTCCTCCTCGTTCTGTATACTGCTACGCTCTCCCTCTCTTCCTCCTCGTTCTGTATACTGCTACGCTCTCCCTCTCTTCCTCCTCGCTCTGTATACTGCTACGCTCTCCCTCTCTTCCTCCTCGTTCTGTATACTGCTACGCTCTCCCTCTCTTCCTCCTCGTTCTGTATACTGCTACGCTCTCCCTCTCTTCCTCCTCGTTCTGTATACTGCTACGCTCTCCCTCTCTTCCTCCTCGTTCTGTATACTGCTACGCTCTCCCTCTCTTCCTCCTCGTTCTGTATACTGCTATGCTCTCCCTCTCTTCCTCCTCGTTCTGTATACTGCTACGCTCTCCCTCTCTGCCTCCTCGTTCTGTATACTGCTACGCTCTCCCTCTCTTCCTCCTCGTTCTGTATACTGCTACGCTCTCCCTCTCTTCCTCCTCGTTCTGTATACTGCTACGCTCTCCCTCTCTTCCTCCTCGTTCTGTATACTGCTACGCTCTCCCTCTCTTCCTCCTCGTTCTGTATACTGCTACGCTCTCCCTCTCTTCCTCCTCGTTCTGTATACTGCTACGCTCTCCCTCTCTGCCTCCTCGTTCTGTATACTGCTACGCTCTCCCTCTCTTCCTCCTCGTTCTGTATACTGCTACGCTCTCCCTCTCTTCCTCCTCGTTCTGTATACTGCTACGCTCTCCATCTCTTCCTCCTCGTTCTGTATACTGCTACGCTCTCCCTCTCTTCCTCCTCGTTCTGTATACTGCTACGCTCTCCCTCTATTCCTCCTCGTTCTGTATACTGCTACGCTCTCCCTCTCTTCCTCCTCGTTCTGTATACTGCTACGCTCTCCCTCTCTTCCTCCTCGTTCTGTGTACTGCTACGCTCTCCCTCTCGTCCTCCTCTTTCTTATCTCCACTGGGTCCTCAGACTGCGGCCCTTCAGCAGCCCTTATTATCAGCCTAATTAAAGCCTGTTGTTACCCAAACTGTTGCTCTGCAGGCAGTTGTTTTAATTGTGGCACAGCCTCCGAGTGAAGTGGAGACACATTCTAGTGGAGGTGTGAACAGAT
>NC_140174.1:65359254-65382740 GCF_963971535.1 Notolepis coatsorum
CTCTGTGGCGCTGGGGAGGAGACCAGGGTTGGCCTCTGATCCCATTGCGTTTGTTTTTTGAGAGTTTGAGGATCAGGCCATAAATATCAATCTCATTAGCCTAGAAATTCATCTGCCTCTTCCAGTGGAGGGGATTACTGGGTCCCAGGAGGCCTTGCACGGCTGTAGAGAGACGCACCGCATTGGAATTCTGGCTAAGTTGAAAGCTATATGCAAGTGTTTCATGTGTGTATATATATATTGCCTATATTTATGTCTTTCTATTATTGCCATGCCCATACCTGTACCCCCCCCCCCCCCCCCCCAACCGCCCCCCGCTCCCCCATGCTGCTAGCTTAGATGTAAATAGATAGCAGCATGGGGGAGGGGATGTTACAGGTATGGGCATGGCAATAGTTAGAAAGACATAAATAGGCAATACAATTATAATAAAGATACATAAGTAAACTGTAAACAATATAATTAACTCTGAATATAAGAATATGAGAAAGTAAACAGTGTAATCAAGGTGAAGATAAGGGTCTGTATGCCCTATCACAGGGGTTCTCAAACTTTGTTATACCATGATGATGACCCCATTTTATTTTGGATATTCTTTTTGGCGACCCCACACTTAATGTATCGCGTAATTTCAATGTGGAATTAAGGAATATCAAAATAAAAGCACACGTTGTTGAACTTGATCATGCGTATTTATTAGATCATTTAATTACAGCACTATGTTGTCAATACACATTTATAGAACGAGGCATATTTAGCCAAAATATGTTGCCATTTTTTTTTGTTTAAATGCGCGACCCCACTGTCACGTGCCCACGACCCCACTTTCCGTGTCACCTGCCCACGAGCCGTAGTTTGAGAACCGCTGGCCTATCAGTTATATTGTACGTTACAATACATATGGGCAATAAGAATTTGAATCTGAATATATTATATACTATGAGTAAGTAAAGTATCCTTCTTGTGCCATAATACCAATGTGGAACATGTGTTCCCCCAACAGGTGAAGGACCAGGAGTTCCCCTACCGGAGGAGCCTCGCCCGCCTGCTGGTGGCGGTGGAGGACGTGAACGACCACGTGCCCATCTTCACCAGCGCCCTGTACCAGGGCTCCGTCTACGAGTCGGCCGCGGTGGGCTCAGCCGTGGTCCAGGTCACGGCTCTGGACAAGGACAAGGGCGAGAACGCCGAGCTTCTCTACTCCATCGAAGGAGGTAATGAGCAACTCTGGGTATTTTTTATGTTCTCATATTCTATGGATACATTTTGTTTACTCACAAAGTCATTGTACTTGAAAGATTATAGATTGACACAAGGGTTCATATTTTATCTCCCCCAATATACATTCTAATATAAAATAGACAGTGTACAGTAAGTGTACTATTGAACAATTACTGTACACTTACTGTATATATTATATTAGAATGTATATACATAACATAGGACATGTAAATCTCGGACCGTATTTTATTATGATTATGATCTTATTCTTAGGCTTATTTTATTCTTTATTCTTAGGCTTATTTTGTATTCTTATTGTTGTTTTGTCTACCTAAATGTTTACCGTGAACGATTTGTAGTGCCAAATTTCCCTTGTGGATGATTAAAGTATTTCTGTTCTATTCTATTCTATTCTAGGGAATACCGGAAACACATTCCGGATTGAACCGGTTTTGGGAGTCGTCTCTGTCGCTCGCGATCTAGACCTGTCCACCATCGGCCATTACGTTCTGACTGTCCGAGTCACGGACAGCGGCTCCCCTCCTCTCTCCACCACTACTGTCGCGCGCATCGCGGTCACCCTCTCTGATAACGCAGGGCCAAAGTTCCCCCAACCGGAATACCAGGCCGAGATCACGGAGAACGTGGCCGTGGGAACCTCTGTCACCACGGTGAGTGCGGTCAGCCAGTCCACCTTGACCTACGACATCAGGCTGGGCAACGGTGGCCGCGTCTTCCGCATCAACCAGTACAGTGGCGTGATCACTACCCAGAAGCCTCTCGACTACGAGACCATGCCGTCCTACACGCTGACGGTCCAGGCGACCAACATGGCGGGCATGGCCTCAAACGCGACCCTGCTCATCCAGGTGGTGGATGAGAACGACAACCCCCCCGTGTTCCAGCAGCTTCGCTACCGCGGGACCATCAGTGAGACGGCGCCGGTAAATAGTGTGGTATTGAACTCGGACGATTCTCCACTCGTCATCAAGGCCACCGATGCGGACAACAACCAAAATGCTCTCTTGGTCTACCAGATCGTAGAGGACACGGCCAAAAGGTTCTTCACTGTCGATTCTGGGACCGGTTCTATCAGGACCATTGCTAATCTGGACCATGAGACGTTTGCTAGCTTCAACTTCCACGTTCACGTGAGGGACAGTGGGAGGCCGCAGTTGACTGCAGACAGTGCAACTGAGGTCACGATAGAAGTCATCGACACCAATGATTCACCACCACGTTTTACGCAGGATGCCTATGAAACTGTACTGCTCCTACCCACCTATGTAGGAGTGGAGGCTCTGCAGCTTTCAGCCACGGACCCTGACAGAGACATTCCTTCAGAACTGACTTACTCTCTGACAGATGGAATCTTGGAGCACTTTGCCATCGAACCATCCAGTGGGATCATCACCGTCAAAAACAACAACTTCTCTAAAGAACGTTTCCGCTTCAACATCAAAGTCTCTGACGGGAAGTTCTCGAGCACCGCTCTGGTCACGATTCTTGTGCGAGAAGCTCTGGATTCCGGACTGCACTTTGCCCACGACCTCTATTCCTCGTCTATTCAAGAGAACGTGACTAACATCACCAAAGTGGCTGTGGTGAATGCGGTGGGGAATCGTCTCAATGAACCACTGAAGTACACCTTGTTGAATGCTGGCACGCGTTTCCGAATCCGACCAACGTCTGGTGTGATTCAGACCACAGGGGTTCCCTTTGACCGAGAAGAACAAGAGTTCTATGAACTGGTGGTCGAGGCCGGTAGGGAGCATGACCGTCTGCGCGTGGCCAGAGTGATGGTGAGAGTCCAAGTCGAGGACATCAACGACAATGCCCCCATATTCGTTGGCCTTCCCTATTATGCGGCTGTCCAAGTAGAGGCTGAGCCCGGGTCACCCATCTTCAGGGTCACCGCCGTGGACCGGGACAAGGGGATCAACGGAGAGGTGTCTTACTACCTCAAGGATGACCACGGCCATTTTGAAATCGACCGGCAAACGGGTGGCCTCAGTCTTAAGAAGGCCTTCGAATCTGACTTGTCCAATGTGGAATACCAGATGGTGGTATATGCAAGGGATGGCGGCTACCCACCTCTTTCTTCCACTGTGGAGTTCCCCATCACTGTTGTCAACAAAGCCATGCCTGTTTTTGACAAATCCTTCTATTCTGTGTCTGTGAACGAGGACGTGGCAGTGCACACGCCCATCATTGGCATCAATGCAACTAGTCCCGAAGGTCAAAGTATCATCTATACCATTGTGGATGGAGATCCATCTCTTCAGTTCGACATCGGCTTTGACACCGGAGTAATAAGCGTCATCCACTCTTTGGACTCTGAAGTAGCGCCGTCTTACCATCTGACAGTCAGAGCCACAGACTACCTGACCGGCGCCCGGGCTGAGGTGGATGTGGACGTGATGGTTCACGATGTGAACGACAACCTTCCTATGTTCCAGAAGACGTCATACCGGGCGCTTCTTTCGGAAACAGCCATGATCGGAACCCCGGCGCTCCAGGTCATCGCCACGGACCAAGACTCGGAAAAGAACAGCATCGTCCGCTACCAGATCTTCTCTGACATGTACAACAGCACGGACTACTTCCACATCGACAGCAGCAGTGGATTGATCCTCACCGCACGGATGCTGGACCACGAACTGGTTCAGCGGTACGACTTCACCGTCAGGGCCACCGATAACGGCTTCCCCCCTTTGAGTAGCGAGGTGTCTGTTGTGGTTGTGGTGAATGATATGAATGACAATCCTCCCGTCTTCAACCAGCTCCTGTATGAGGCCTACGTGAGCGAGCTGGCGCCCAGGGGCCACTTCGTCACCTGTGTCCAGGCTTCAGACGCGGACAGCTCAGATTTCGACAAGCTGGAGTACGCCATCTTGTCGGGCAATGAGAGGATGAATTTTCTGATGGACACAAACACAGGGATCATAACGCTGTCCAGTCATCTTAAACAAAGAATGGAGCCAGCCTACAGTCTTAACGTGTCCGTGTCCGATGGGGTCTTCACCAGCACCGCCCAGGTCCATGTTAAGGTTCTAGGGGCGAACCTCTATAGCCCAGTTTTTGGGCTGAACACATATGAGGCAGAGGTACGGGAGAACTCGGCAGTAGGCTCCAAGGTTGTACAGGTAAAGACCTCTCAGATACTATTATTTAAATACATTAATTCATATTTTATTCTTTTTTATATCGTCTATAGTCATAATATATCAAATATATTGGCCCTGTCTGCATCTTAGTTCCACTTCTTGCTAAGAAAAGTATTATTTAACTTGATATTTGATTTATGTTTATCTATCATTCCTAGGTGAAGGCACAAGATGCGGACCCTGGAGTGTTCGGCCAGATCACCTACTCCTTCGTCAACGATGTGGGAAAGGACCAGTTTAGCATCGATGCAAACGGTCAGATCACCACCCTAGAGAAGCTGGACCGCGAGGACCCGGCCAACGGGGACCTGGTTCTGACCGTGGCAGCCCAGGACGGGGGCGGACGGGCCTCGTACTGCACAGTACAGATCACTCTGTTGGATGATAACGATAACATGCCGCGCTTCCGTGCTACAGAATACCGCGCTTCGGTGAAGTCGGATGTCGCCAAGGGGTTCTTGGTGACCCAGATCCAGGCGTACGATCCCGACGACGGCGCCAACGCCAAAGTGACATACTCGCTCTACAGCGAGGCGCACGTGCCTGTGGTGGACATCCTGGAGATAGACCCTGACAACGGCTGGATGGTGACCAAAGGCAGCTTCAGCCACTTGAGGAACTCAGTCTTGTCCTTTTTTGTGAAGGCTGTCGATGGAGGAATACCCATCAGACACTCTCTGGTATCGGTCTACATCCACGTTCTAGCTCCAGACGCCCTCATCCCTTCCTTCAGCCAACCCCAGTATACCTTCTCCATGCCGGAGGAGACCCCCATCGGCGCGGCGGTCGGAGCGGTGCGTCTCAGCACCCCTCATGGCCACGCCTCGCTCCCGGTCACCTTCGCCCTGGTTAATGGTGAGACGGGAGAAAATAACCAGGACGGGGTCTTGGTGGTGGACAGGGACACTGGTTCCATCAAACTGGATAAGCCTTTGGACCACGAGGTCATCAAAGCCTTCTACTTCAAAGTCACGGCCACCGTTCAACAGGCCAAGCTGGACTCGGTGACCACCGTCGATGTCGAACTGAAAGTGCTGGATCTGAATGACAACAGACCGGCCTTCGAGTCCAACTCCTACGAGGCCACAATTATGGAAGGAATGCCTGTCGGAACCAGAATCATCCAGGTGCAGGCGCTGGATCCGGACTCGGGGGCAAACGGACAGGTCATGTACACTCTCGGGACGTGGTCCCAGCTGGAGCGGGAGTGGGACACGACGTCGGTCGGCACCTTTAGCATCGACAGCAGCACCGGCTGGATCTCCACACTCACGGAGCTGGACCACGAGACCCACCCGTCCTACACCTTCACAGTATTGGCCTCGGACCTCGGGGAGACTGTGGCTCTGTCCTCGACCACCACCGTGGCCGTGGCCGTGTCGGACGTAAACGACAACCCGCCCAGCTTCCTGGAGGAGCGGTACCGCGGCTCTGTGCGCGAGAGTGACCCGCCCGGGGAGGTGGTGGCCGTGCTCCACACCAGAGATGAAGACAGCTCTGCCGTCAACCGCCAGGTCAGCTACCACATCACCGGTGAGTGTGTGTCTCTCTCTCGACATGTTTGTGTCACTTTGTCATGCTTTTTGCACGTGTGTCTCTAAGTGAAACGTGGTTGCGGTAGCTCAGTAGCTTAGTGTGTTGTGCATTGTGTTCCTGATATCATCGTGTGTCAAGGTGTTTACGCCTCTCGATAGTCTGGTTAATATCGGTGGAGATATGTCATTGTAAACAGGATATGTATATAATGCACACAACTCAAAGATGACATTTCTCTGTTTATCCCAAGTTGTATGGGAATAGTAATAGTCCTGAAAGCCTCTATGTGCCTGTCTTTCTGTCTGCACTGTAATATGGCTCGCTTACTCAAGACGAGGACATTGTATGCGTCACATTTCCAAGGCGTCACAGAAATAAACAAGCTCAGAAGGAAAGTCACAACACTAACTCAGAGACGTCATAAAACATAATTCATTGATTTCCTCCGGTGTTTTCCGGTGAACATTGCATACGAGCAGCGGCGCCGGTCTTGATTCAGAACCAGGCCTTCAGACCGTAATTACCAGTTGAGTTGTGGCTGACGTCAACTCTGCCAGACAAGCATTTTTTCATGGCATGAGGGAAAAAACAACAAGATACAACACCTTCTGGACATTTGGCCGTAGAATTACAGCTTGCTGAAGGTAGTTTAAGAGGTCGTAAATACAGCTAGAATAACCCGTTTAAAGACCTCGAGCATGGGGGTGCTTTTTGATGCGTGCCTGCTTCGGTGTGGTGTGTCCTCTGCCTGGGTGTTCTCGCCTCCGTCTCCCTCCACTGCTTGAAAAGTGATTTATTTTGTTACCCCCCCCCCCCCCCCATCTCTCTCCAGATGCTGGAAAATCAAAAGCTCAAAGCATGCGATGAAACAAAGATATAAAAAAGTGCAGAGAAGGAAGGGTTAATGGTTAATACTAGAGATGGTATTGCCATTAACCTCTTCAATCAACATTTACAGCCACCTGTCGGCATCACGCTGTATTATTGTCTCTCAACCAACACATCGGTTGAAAGCTAAAATGGCCGCCATTTTATTGACACACCACGTGACCTATTACAGCGTGATTACCAAACCTAGCCGCATTTCTGGCAGACGCTCTCTGATTGGCCGACGCCAGTTTCTACACTGGTTAAGCTTAGGCACTCTTCGAAGTTGGTTAAGGTTAGAGTTTGTCTTAGAGCGTGACGGCAAGTTCTTTCGACGGTTAAGCTTAGGCACTCTTTCGAAGTTGGTTAAGGTTAGAGTTTGTCTTAGAGCAGGGCGATAGAACGCCAGGTAGTTTGCAGGCTGTTCGACGCGGAAATGGGCAAAGACACAGCTCGTCACGCGATTGGGCAAACATGTCAGTGGCCAATCAGAGAGCGTCAGTCAGTGCCAATCAGAGAGCGTCTGCCAGAAATGCGGCTAGGTTTGGTAATCACGCCCTATTACATGCTCCCAATCTCAGGTTATATGACCAAACAGCCAGCCAGTCAGTTTTGAAAAAGTGACCACCTCCGGATTCGCCTCTCAATGACCAGACAAGTCTGACACTGAAGATGATTGTCTGTTTGTTTAGCCAATGAAATTCGGAAAAGAATGACATCTTACTTGAGTTGGTTCTCTGAGACCGAGAAGCAGTAAAAGGACCTGTTTTAAGTAAGACTTCAGGCTATGACCCCAGCTGTGTTCCGCTAATAACTATAGAGTAGATATATCTGCATCTGTTTGCAAAATAATTCTGACGAAAATGAGAAAAACCTTTATTCCACTGTGTTCAACCCTCTGTAACTCTATGACAACAGCACTCCGAGTGATTCAGAGTGTTTCCTTTCAAAAGAGGCCAGGCTTGTGCATCTGCTACAAATGGATCCAAAATAGCGTCCAATTTACTTTCAATCGATGGGCGTTTTATGCTAAATTTGCAGGACTGTTACAAGGTTAATGATGGGCTTGTTGATCAAAGGCTCCACTTTGCTGATTTGTTCTCCGCTAAGTAACAAATGAGGAGGTAATAATGTAGCCGGGGAGTCGCGACAAGAGACCGAGACGGAGGGGACGCCAGGTCCCTGGAGGGGGGGGGGGGGGGGGGGCGCTAATGAAGGACCTTTAATAGGCGGGAAATCCTTTGCAGAGTGGTATTATAACGAGCCAGACAGATGGGAGAATGAAAGACGCGTGAGTGATGTGACCTACAGATGACAGAGGAGTGAGCCCAGCGGAGGAGAGAGGATAATGTATAAGAAATATGTCACTGAAATCGTTAGAGAGACTGAATGAACTGTGTGACACGACGGGATTGTGAGTGTCAGAGATCCAGAGACACCTGGGGCGGGATGGGATCCACAAAGAAGGGAGTGTGAGTGGCAGAGATCCAGAGACACCTAGGGCGGGATGGGATCCACAAAGAAGGGAGTGTGAGTGTCAGAGATCCAGAGACACCTGGGGCGGGATGGGATCCACAAAGAAGGGAGTGTGAGTGTCAGAGATCCAGAGACACCTGGGGCGGGATGGGATCCACAAAGAAGGGAGTGTGAGTGGCAGAGATCCAGAGACACCTAGGGCGGGATGGGATCCACAAAGAAGGGAGTGTGAGTGGCAGAGATCCAGAGACACCTGGGGCGGGATGGGATCCACAAAGAAGGGAGTGTGAGTGGCAGAGATCCAGAGACACCTAGGGCGGGATGGGATCCACAAAGAAGGGAGTGTGAGTGGCAGAGATCCAGAGACACCTGGGGCGGGATGGGATCCACAAAGAAGGGAGTGTGAGTGGCAGAGATCCAGAGACACCTGGGGCGGGATGGGATCCACAAAGAAGGGAGTGTGAGTGGCAGAGATCCAGAGACACCTGGGGCGGGATGGGATCCACAAAGAAGGGAGTGTGAGTGGCAGAGATCCAGAGACACCTAGGGCGGGATGGGATCCACAAAGAAGGGAGTGTGAGTGGCAGAGATCCAGAGACACCTGGGGCGGGATGCGATCCTCAAAGAATGGATTGCACGGTGCTGATTGCACCCTTACTTACAATTGATTATGAATTGAAAATGGGGGACCCTGATGTAAACAAGACGAAAGTCTTTCTCTGGTCTGCATCCCCTTAACAATTGTGTGTATTGAGCCGTACTGTATTGTACCCATTCTGTAATCTGTGCAGGTGATTGATTGAAAATTGTATTAACAGATTGCAGAATGGGTACAATACAGTATACGACTCAATACACACAATTGTTAAGGGGATGCAGACCAGAGAAAGACTTTTGTCTTGTTTACATCAGGGTCCCCCATTTTCAATTCATAATGGGCAATTAGCACCGTGCAATCCCTTCTTTGTGGATCCCGCCCTAGTGTTCCTTGTTCCCAAAAAGAAATAACGGCTTAAATATATCTCCCACTCAAAAACATGTTTTTTTATGGTTAACTAACTCCTCTTGGAGGCGTGACGTTGACTATACATATTATTTGGTCTCATTCACCAACGGACTTAAAGACAAAAGATCAGAATTGTTTTTGTCATAGCTTATTTATTTGTTTGCGTTTGTATTTGCTTGGCATTCCTGCATTGTAGGGGTGTGACGATGCATCGATTAATCGAAATGCATCGATTCTAATGTGACGATTCAACTCCATCGATTTGAAAATGTTAGAATCGGTTATAATCGAAATTAATAAAAAAAAACAAAAAAAAAATGTATGTTTTTTTTTTTTTGTGTGTATTGTTTTTATTGACCTATACTCCACTCATGCCGAGTGAATCAGTTCCCCCAGCAACCACATTTGTGTATTCAAATTTTTTTTCGGGAATTAACTGATAGAAAATTAATAGAAAATGTATTGAATCGAATCGAATCGGATCGTGGTCGAATGAAGAGATTTCACGATGCATTGAATCGTTGCCTGAATAATCGCAATCGAAATTAATCGCTGCGAGGTCGCGTCGTCACACCCCTAGTGCATTGTATCCAAATATATCATTATATCATCAAGATATATTTTATTAAACTCGGCAGGGTTTCAGTCAGGCTGGAATATCACTTCAAGATATCATGACTTTTATTGACAAGATGACATGAACGTTTGATCAGCTGTAGAACAAACTGAATGATTTAGCATTGATGATGTATCGTTTCACGCCGTATTCTTGTTTGTTTGGCTCCCAGAACATAATTCATACTGCTGTTCACTTTCAGCTGTATCTTCTGATATAAGTCCATATGTACTGCCTGTAGTGGCCGCTTGTCACTCCCCAAATGTATTGACAAGCGCCGTCACGATGCACCCACTTAGATAATGTCTCACTCAGCAATCAAAGTTGTGGTTGGTTGATACAGTGGAATGTCCAGGCTGCTTCTGATGTAATTTGCAGGGTTTATTGTCCACAGGAAAGATGATGATGATGATGATGATGATGATGATGATGATGATGATGATGATGATGATGATGATGATGATGATGATGATGATGATGATGATGATTGTAACTGAGGGGTACAATTCCCTGACTGTATTGTTAGATATGATATTTAATACCACTACCTCTTGTACTTTAACTTCTGGCCATCCAGTACATGATATAAGTATGATGAACACTTTCCCACCTGATGAAACGAATCCACACAAATGTACCAAATCGAATATTTTATATAGCAAAAGGTATATACAACGTTCACTTAATTACATTTATGATTTGAAATATGAAACATGCACTTTTATGGCAAATGAGTATTCGTAGGTAAATCAACATTGAATGTCCAATCTCTGGTTACGCAGGGAGTAAGTATACAACCTGGAATATTTAGGAAACTATAGCGATGGGACTTAAATGATTATAGCTGGATACACTAAGGGGGGGGGGGGGTCCCGCTGGTTGTAAGACAGTAGGAGAGGGGGGTTAGAGAAGCCGCTGGCGGTATCCCATCTGGCCGACGGTGTCTTGGGAGAATCCAAAGTCTTGGACACGGTGCCCACAGAACCTCGGTCCGCAGACGAATACAGCTGGACCCTCTGTGGACGGTAGCTGCCGGTCCACAACGGAGAGACGTGAGGCGACCTCACTGGTGTAGAGCGCCGTCTCACCTGGAGTCCTCTCCGGGGGGTAGTTCCAACACTCCGCAGTGTTGGCCTTTATCCATGGAATAATCAAAGCACCCAAAGCATAATCCAAGCCGTGGAAGGCTCGCCGTCGTCCGGGTAGAGTAATCCAATATACAGGTCCAGTCGCTCTTGGCCCGGAGCTCCTCGGATGCATGCACCACTAGGGGTCTGCTCAGCCTGGTTAAGCGTCCAGATAACGTCAGGAACGATGGGGGTACTGATAACTTTAGAACTCTAACCGAACGATGCACCATACATAAATAGACTATTATTAGCTTAATAGAATACGTCCAACTCGACGGTATAGTGCCAAACTATGACTATTCAACTATTAATCTACACGATATCTCAATGCCTATTCTGGGCCAAGTAGGCCTTACTACACCACACGTGCGTCGTGGGGAGGCTTTGCGTCTGTCACTCTGTTGGAGGGTAAAGAACTGGACTAAAAGGAAGTTCTACTTTACTTGCGCCATATATATATGCGCTATGAACAAATAGTACCATTCGTATTTCGCCCGACATATTCCTGCGCGGAACCGGGGCTTGCCACGACATGTTAGGCGGCACGATTGAACTTGGACCTAGGGGTATGGCAACCTGGCGCCAGGTTCTCGTCCAATGGTAGAATGAAACTATTATGGGCTGTTTAGTAGACTAAAGGGATATTGTACAAGGAATATACAGGGGATATCAAACGATATACAAATACAATTAAATATATATATATAAATAAATATATATATTCGGTTTAATCTGATCCTTCACAACAGCCGCCCCCTAATTAGTCCCACCTAATTAGCTAAACAGAGACAGATTAACCGCACTGTCTACCACTCAAGGTCCGCTGTAAGGGTCAGTCAACTCACAAAGTCATGGGGTCATGGTCATCATCGATAGTATCTGGGAGTCGGGGCAGTTCTATGAGCCTCGCCACGGGACGTGTGTAAGTGCGCCCTTGGACGAGTACTTCAGCTGCTCGGACCTTGCCATCGGCACCGGTGATCACTTTGCTTACGCGGCCAGCCGGCCACATAGCTCTGGGTAGTGACTGGTCAATAATCATGACGACTGTTCCTTCTGTCAAATTGTCTCTCTCTTTTACCCACTTCTGGCGGGTCTGTAGAGACGGTAGGTAGTGAAGTAGGAAGCTGCTCCAAAACTTGTCAGCTAGTACTTGGCTGTACCTCCACATTCTTTGGCCGTTCGCTTCTTCAGGCCTGTACATTGTCTGGGGTAGCGCGGGGTCCAGCCGCCCCATTAGGAGTGTGTTGGGGGTGACTGGGTCGACATCTGCTACATCACTGGAGACGTAACCGAGGGGCTTTGAGTTCAATACTCCCTCGATCTCCGTGAGGACTGTCATTAGGACTTCCTCCGCCACAGTCTGGGCCCCGAGCACGGCGTACAGGGCTGTCTTTATAGAACGTACTTCTCGTTCCCAGGTTCCACCGAAGTGGGGTGCGTTCGGGGGATTAAACTGGAAGTCAATCTGGGATGGAGCGAGGTGGGTCTTAAGTTCTGGGCCCATAGCTTGGAAGCTCTCTCTCAGCTCTCTTTCTCCGCCTTTGAAGTTGGTCCCGTGATCAGACAACAATGTAGACGGTTTTCCTTTCCGTGATGTGAATCTTCGGAAGGCCATAAGGAATGAGTCTGTGCTCATGGTCGGAAGGAGCTCGATATGGATCGCTCTGGTGGTCATGCATTTGAATACAATACCCCACCGCTTCTCGGTGCCTCTTCCTCTCTTTATATACAACGGGCCAAAGCAGTCCATGCCTGTGGAGTGGAATGGCTTGTCGCCGATTCGGAGGCGACAGGGGGGTAAGTCAGCCATCCGTGGTATGCTGGGCTGCGCGCGCCACTTACGGCAGTCTAGACAGGTTCGCTGGAAGCGCCGTACTGCTTCTCTCCCTTGCAATATCCAATAACGACGTCTGATCTCCGCGAAGACTCTCTCTGCTCCTGCGTGGTGTACATCCTCGTCGTATTTCTTTATGATCAGCTCTGTGACCTTGTGTCGGCTGTTCAAGACGATCGGGTACTTAATGTCATCTGGTAGATCGGGGGCTCTCCGCAGGCGCCCACCCACTCTGATGAGATTATGGGCGTCACTCTCTGGTGCCAGGTGAATCAGTCTGCTGTCTGATGGGACGGGGTTTCCTCCCTGTAGGCAGTCTAGCTCATCGGGGAACGAGTCTCTCTGGGCTCGTTTTAGTAGAAGAAGTTCTGCTTCTTCGTAGTCAGCTGCTGACATGTCAGTGGTGGACTGAATCTCTGGGTGGTGCCGCAGGAATGTTCTTTGCTGCGCACTCTCTAGGGTAATGCAGTCATCTATGTTGGGGTCTGTGGAGGCGACAGTGCTCAGTCCACAGAACATAGGTTTCTTGTTCTCAGCCTCCTCGTTACTTGCTTCCCGCGGGGTGGGCGTAGGCCAATCTCCTTCCGGGAGCTTGAGGAATTCTGGTCCGTCACTGTAGATGTTGCGACGGGTTAGGTCATCCAGAGACATTCCCCGGGTGATGACGTCAGCTGGGTTGTGTTTGGTGTCCACATACCGCCAGCTTGCTTCTTCGGTTAACTCTTGAATCTCGGTGACTCTGACTCCCACGAAGACTTTGTATCTGCATGAGTCAGACTTGATCCATGTGAGTACTGTCATGGAGTCTGACCACAAGATTGTTCTGTGCACCGGAATGGTGAGTTCACGTTGGATTAACGTGGCTAGATGCGCTCCTGCGAGGGCTGCGCAGAGCTCTAGACGTGGGATAGATTGTTGCTTACGTGGGGCTATTCTTGAGCGGGCCAGGATGAAGGCAGTGTGTATCTTTCCTCCCTTCTCTTGGGCACGCAAGTAAGCCACCGATCCGTAGGCTACTTCGGAGGCGTCGCTGAAGACGTGTAGCTCAATCTCGCATGTCTCTGGCCTCAGGATGCAATCCTACCTTGAGGGGAGGGAACAGATGGTGGAGGTAAACGGTACCCTATCCCCCCCCCTCACAGTGAGCTGTGGTGTTCCACAAGGAAGCATACTAGGACCGCTACTGTTCCTAATTTATGCAAATGACATGTCGTCAGCTTGTGACTGCAACTTGTTCCTGTTTGCGGACGACTCAGCCCTGCTGGTCTCTGACAAGAACAAGTTACAGGTTGAAAAAACCCTCAGCTCGGAACTAGGCAGAATCTGCATATGGCTCGCTGATAACAAACTATCATTACACATGGGCAAAACAGAGTCCATTCTCTTCGGTTCAAATAACAAACTCAGCAAGACCGACGGCTTCTCAGTTACAGTGGGTGACAATATTGTCACAAGGAAAGATGAAATTACCTACCTGGGGTCCATCCTAGAGGCTAATCTCTCCTGTGACAAAATGGCATCCAATGTAATAAAAAAAGTCAACCAACGAACTCGATTCTTGTACCGGATCTCCTCTCTGGTAAACAAGAACACCCTGAAGACTCTGGCAGGAGCACTCATTCAGGGGTACTACGACTATGCTTGCACCTCATGGTACCAAAGCACCTCAAAGGCGCTAAAAACAAAATTACAAACATCTCAAAACAAACTGGTCAGACTACTGCTTGACCTTACTCCTAGAACCCACCTCACCCCTGCCCACTTCGACAACCTAGGATGGCTTAGAGTAGACGACAGAGTACAACAACTTGCAATGGGCCTGGTCTACAAGATACACTACACGACCAAGGTACCCATGTACATGTCAAAATACTTCCCAAAGGTCAGTGAATACCACGATCACAACACCAGAGGGAGCTCCACAAATCATGTCAAACCCAGATTCGGCTCAAATAAGGGACTAAACACATTTCGCAATTATGCCACATCAATGTGGAACGCCCTACCCAAAGCTGTAAAGGAATGTGGATCACTACCCACTTTCAAAACCTCTCTCAAGGGACACCTACGGGAGACTGCAATTCAACACTGGCCCCTGTAAATATCCTAACCCAATCATTCCAACCCCCTCCAATGTACAGTCATTTACCTAGTATGGTTTTGTCAATAGTTCAATGTACAATTGTGTTTGTTTGTACAGTGTCTCCTCCCCCCCCCCCCTCAATGTACAGTGTTACTTGTTTATACAGTGTGCCCCCCGCCCCCCCCCAACCACCTCCAATGTAAATTACCCAGTATGGTTGTCAATATCCCAATGTACCCAACCCCCCCCACCCAACCTCCAATGTACAGTTTCTACGTCAAATGTATATACTCCCTTTTCTTGACTCCTTCTGTATCACAAACAGTACTGTATTTGCAAATCTGGTATGTCATAAATGTATAGATGTAGCAGTACTGACTATCTGTATGTCATGTATGTCATATATGTCTATATGAATTGAAAATGGGGGACCCTGATGGAAACAAGACAAACGTCTTTCTCAGGTCTGCATCCCCTTAACAATTGTATGTATTGAGCCGTACTGTATTGTACCCATTCTGCAATCTGTTAAATAAAGTTTTCATTCATTCATTCATTCATTCATTCATTCATTCATTCATTCATTCATTCATTCACTCACTGTGGATGGGAAGTAGCTGCGGCGTATATTGACGCCTGGGAGTGAGCGGAGTTCCGTCTCCCACTCTCTCCATGTTGAGGCAAGGTGTGCGGGTATTGGGTCGTCCCAGCCCTGGTCCTTGTCCCATAGTGCTCGTACAATCATCTTTGCCCTGGTGGTGTAAGGTAGAATACATCCCAACGGGTCATATTGTCTGGCGAGTGTTCTGTACACACTCCGTCTGGTGGTCGGTATCGCCGTCGACCTTCCCTGCTCTGGAGCCAAGGGTTTGTGTCTATAGTGGAGCGAGTCTGTTTTGAAGCGCCAGACTAGTCCTAGTGTCATTTCTTGGGCTTCTCCTGGGATTGTCGCCATCCAGGTCTCGCTGCTGGCAGCCTTGTCCGCGGAGGAGAGGCTGCGCAATACGTGCGGGTCACTGCTGGCCCACTGCCTGAGATCAAAGCCGCCTTTGATCAGGGAGGCGCGTAACTTGATTAGGAGAGCCTCGGCTTCTTCTTGAGTTGAAACGCTTTGTAAACAGTTGTCCACGTAGAAACTGTTCTTCACACTGTGTTGGACCTCTTCATCTGCTGCTGGGTCCTCTGTGACGTGTTTCTGTAGTGCAAATGTAGCACAGCACGGGCTGCATGTGGTTCCGAAGGGGAGTACTTCCCACTGGTAGATGGCTGGGTTCTCATCTCCGATCTTCTCTCTCCATAGGAACCGTAGCAGGGGCTTGTCCTCCTCTACTAGTCTCACCTGCAAGAACATCCCTTTGATATCCCCGCTGATAGCCACCTTGTCCTGGCGGAAGCGCAGTAGCACGCCTAGTAGGGAGGGGCCGAGTGTGGGGCCGGGCAAGAGCTCTTTATTCAGATTTTGGGATCCGATCTGGTAGCTGCAGTTAAACACAATGCGATCCTTGCCGTTGTGATGGACCTTGTGATGCGGCACGTACCATGATTCGGTCGTCTGATCGGCCTCTTTAATGTCAATCTTTGTTACGTGTCCCGCTGTGATTAGCTTCTCAATCTCAGCGCGGTACACACTCTCTTGAGCGGGGTCTTTGGCTTGGCGCCGCTCCGTGTTCAATAGATACCGCTCCGTGGCGTCTTTCTTTGCGTGAAAGGTGGGCATTCCCTCTCGCCTCAGGAGTGGAGTTGCGTATCTCATCACTCCGCCGACTGTGACTCTCTTTGTCCCCTGCTCGAGTAGGTTGATGGCGTAAATGTCTTCTTTAGAACGAATATCTTTCTTTTCGTTCTTAAAGGGCATTGTCTCTAGGGTCCATAGCCTCTCGACATGCTGCAGGAGAGTGGTGTCTTCTTCTGTCGTTCTGGAGTGGAAGCAGCTAGTGGCTGCTGTTCGTTTGAGAGATTTAGCGAGGGGGCCTTGTAGGGTCCACCCTAGGCGGGTCTCGACTGCTGCAGGACAGCCTCGGGGGCCTGTATGGACCCGGTCGATCGGGACTATGAGTTCTGCATGGTCGGAGCCTATCAGCAGGGTCGGGGTAGCGCCGTGTATGAGCGGGATAGGTAATTGGCGCAGGTGCACATATTTATCCATCAGTACACAGGGTAGGTGGACTGCGATAGTCCTATTTCTTGGCTGGTGAAAGCATTTGTAATCTTGTACCGTCGCTCTGGCTGCCCGTTTGCTGCGATGGTGAAGGAGACATTCTCGCCCATTATCTTCTTTAAATCTCTTCTTATTGTCCGAATCGTCATTTCGTTCTTGCTCCCCCGCAGTCCCAGCTGAGTCGCAGCGGAGGCGAGCAGAAGGGTCTTCTCTGACCCGTCATCAAGGACGGCGTAAGTGTCCATGACTTTATCTTGGTAGCTCAATGTCACACGGACTACCTTTAAGAGCACTTGGGCTCCGCTGCTGCTGGCGGGGTCAATGTACATGACACTTGCCTTGGCGCCGCTCCGTGGTGCAGGTGTAGGCCGTCTTCCGTTACTTTCGTGTAGTATATCTAGATGGGCTCCATCGCACCGGCTGCACCTTTTCTTTAGGCGGCATTCGGCTGCCATGTGGGGCCGCGCACATCGATAACAGCGCCGGTTGGACTTTATCCATTGACTCACTTCTTCTGCATTCATCTTTGTGAATAGGTCACATTGTGACAGCCAGTGTTCTTTCTCACAGTAGGGACACGCTATCTTCCACTTCTCTTTTCTCGAGGGGGTGCTGTGACTCTTACTGCTCGGTACTGACTCTGATTGGTGCATGACAGTCACCGATCTTCTTCCATCATTTATTCTCCTGGGTCCCTCTCTGGAGCTTGGCGTGCTCCGCCCGAATGTGTCTAGTCGTAAGCTGCTGACCTCTCTCGCCAGGAAGTCGGCTAGATCAAGGAGGGATGGCTCGGGGCCGTTGGGATCACGGTAATCTCTCTGCCTCCTAAAGCGCTCCTGTCTTGCGGGTGGCAGCTTCTCCAAAATCCTCTCGACGTTAGAGTTGGCGTATAGCTCATGCATGCCCTTCTCCCGTTGCGCTCCCAGCATCCCTACCAGGGACTGCACTTTGATTGACAGGTCGTCTAGTGAGCGATTGTCTGTGGCTGGGGGTAGGCGATCAATATGCCTTATCTCTTGGATTACGTAATCCCATATACGTCCATATCTCTGGTCCAGCGCCGCTAGGGCCGCTGTGTATGGTGTCGAAGAGGTGGCATAGGCTAGCGCTATATTGTGCGCTCGCGGTACTTTCAGGTGCTTCAGTAATATTGCATACTTGTGGCGTTCATCAGCGACATCCACCATCATTGTCTCTAAACACATCCGGAGCTCCGTGTACTGTGCTCGACTCTCATAGGCGAAGTCTGGGAATGACGGCGTGGCATTGTATGACGCCGTGGATGGTTGATACATCGGCGAGCGTTGGGGGAGAGACCTCCTGGGCGAGTCCCCTCTTGCGCCTCGCTGTGGGCTGGTACTGACAGGGTACCATAATAATAATAATAATAATACATCTATTTTATATAGCGCTTTTCCAGGTGCTCAAAGACGCTTTACATGGGCAGGAGAGACAAACTATGGCAAAACAAAAAACAGAACAAAAATAATACATGACAAAAATAAAATAAAATAACACCGACAGAATTAGAGGTCAAAAGCAAGATTGAAAAGGTGAGTTTTGAGGGCTGATTTAAAAGATGTCAGGGTGTTTGCATCACGGATATGGCTGGGGAGGGCATTCCAGAGGGAGGGGGCAGCAGCAGCGAAGGCCCTGTCGCCCCAGGTCCGGAGCCTGGTCGTGGGAGGTGTTAGGAGGTTGGCATCTGCAGACCTAAGGCGACGGGTGGGCGTGTGACGGTGGAGGAGGTCGGACAGGTAGGGAGGGGCAAGGTTGTTGAGGGCTTTGAATGTGATGAGTAGTATTTTAAAATGTATCCTGTATTTGATTGGAAGCCAGTGGAGGTCGTGGAGGACAGGGGTGATGTGATCAGAGCGACGGGTGGAGGTGAGCATGCGGGCAGCAGAGTTTTGGACATATTGGAGTTTATTGAGGATAGTGTTTGGTGAGCCGTAGAGGATGCTGTTGCAGTAATCTAGTCGTGATGATATGAATGCATGAACCAGTGTTTCAGCAGCGGAGAGTGATAGGGAGGGGCGGAGACGGGCAATGTTCCGGAGGTGGTAGAAGGCCGATTTGGTTATGTGGTTCACATGGCGGAGGAAAGAAAGGGTGGGGTCCAGGCCCGCTGGTCCAGGTGCTGTTCCTCGGGGCTGGTCGTGCGTCGTGCTCACCCGTGAATAGAGTCGGGGGTCTGTAGCGCAGCACCGCGGGGGTATAGCCTGGACTGTATGGGACCTCCTGGTCCGGTGGAGCACTGTGCTGTCGTCGGGCTTGGTTCTCCTCCTCTGACAAAGCGGCTCGCTCAACATACAGCCGATGAACAATGTAGGGGTCAAGTAATGTTGGGGGTCGCGCAGGACATTAGGACCGCGACAAAGAAGATGCAAGATCTGGATTAAATTAAAGCATTACAGGAATCATTGTAACCTGTTTCAACCCACCCCCCCCCCGCCACGTAACTCAAGTCTGTGGAAGAAAAGAAGGAATGTTTCGAGGTCAATGAAAGAGGCCGAGGAGAAGAAGTCAAGATAAGACCTGGTTTATGACGTCCGTACCATCGCAACCAAGGACGGGACAGTATCTGACTGTCTGAAGATAAGATGGATGGCCTCCCCCCCCCCCCCCCCCCCTCCCCATCCTCACGCAAACCTCCCCCCCACGAGCACGACTGGCGATGTGCACGGAAGGAGGGGCGGATCCCTCGACTGCCTCACACGCCCAAAACCCTAAGCCACTACCCTCTCCTTAACTCCCACCCCCCACTCTCCGCCCTCCCTCCCATCCCCCAAATTCCCTCCCCCGAGGGTGCTTCCTGAAGCTCACTGACTTTCGACATAAATGAACATTGTATCAACAAATGTGCTTTGTTTTGTATTAATTTAGGGTTGTGCCATTATTATTATGCAAAGATAATAATTGTGATTAATTCTGTAATGAGTTGTGTGTTTCTAGCATCCTTGACACCCAAGGACAACGATGGAAATAAGTCAAGAGGCTTTTACGTTACTATCCTTGACAGCAATGTAAGCTGGATTAATGATCTGTTTATGTTGTGGAGTCTAAATAAAAACCTGAAACCTGAAACCTCCCTCTTCTTCCTCTATCAGATCTTCCAGATCCTGTAATCGTTTATTTAGCTTCTCCGCAGTGTATGCCGCTCCTTCCTTGTAGCTGGGTCTCACTTGGACCGGTCTGTGAAGGGGGTCTGCGGGGGGTATAGGCTCGGTCTGTTGGTCAAGTTCAGGGTCGCTTGCTCGTTGAGGAGACGCTGCCCTTGACTGTTGTCTCGACGAGTTCCTTGAACCCCTGGCGGAGGGGGAGGGTGTTGCCTTGCGGATCAGCTGCTCCATTAGCTGCGCTTGTAGCTTGTCGCGCTCGACTTCGCGCTTGGTGAGATCTGCTTCTCTTTGGGCACCGGCAGCGGCGCGCTGGGCGTCGGCCCGGTCTCTTGCCATATTCTCTTCTGTCTGAAGGCGTCTCATCTCCAGGCGTGTGCGCTCTTCTTCGCTCCGTTGTTGCGCTTGGAGGTGTTCGCGCTCGCTGGTCGCCTGTGCTTGGAGACGTTCGCGCTCGCTAAGCGCCTGTGCTTGGAGACGTTCGCGTTCGGTAGAGGCTGTCAGGCTGACGAGGAACGCCTGTTGTAGCATCCTCTCCGCTTCGCTGGGGGAAGGCGGTTGTGGAGGTGAGCCGCTCCTGCGTGAGCCGCTCCTGGGGGTACTCGTTGGGGAGTCCTGGAGCTCTATTTCCTCGGCGCTCTCCTCCTCTTCTTCCGTGCAGAGTTCTCTCTCTGTAGGGTTGTCTTCCTCCCGGGGCTGGTCGGGGACTACTTCTTGAGTAGTGGCGGGGGGTAAAGGCATGTCAGTTCCCTCCTGGTCCCCACCGTGAGCTTGGTCAGTTACATTAGGACCTACTAGGGCCTCTGTGGTCGGGGAAACCTGGTCGTTAAGGTCAGACATAATTTTACTTTCTACTTTTACCGCGTTTACCGTTTGTCGAAGGCTAGGTAGTTGACTGACAGTGTAAGCCTCTAAGTACTGAGGTGTCTGTCGTCTGCGCCGCGGGCGTTCTAGGTTAGGAGGATCGTTTCGTGGAGTGTTCATCATAGGCCATTTCGATATTAATAACACTATATTAATATTACACTAGTTACCCTCCGGCTCGAAGGACCAATTGTAACTGAGGGGTACAATTCCCTGACTGTATTGTTAGATATGATATTTAATACCACTACCTCTTGTACTTTAACTTCTGGCCATCCAGTACATGATATAAGTATGATGAACACTTTCCCACCTGATGAAACGAATCCACACAAATGTACCAAATCGAATATTTTATATAGCAAAGGGTATATACAACGTTCACTTAATTACATTTATGATTTGAAATATGAAACATGCACTTTTATGGCAAATGAGTATTCGTAGGTAAATCAACATTGAATGTCCAATCTCTGGTTACGCAGGGAGTAAGTATACAACCTGGAATATTTAGGAAACTATAGCGATGGGACTTAAATGATTATAGCTGGATACACTAAGGGGGGGGGGGTCCCGCTGGTTGTAAGACAGTAGGAGAGGGGGGTTAGAGAAGCCGCTGGCGGTATCCCATCTGGCCGACGGTGTCTTGGGAGAATCCAAAGTCTTGGACACGGTGCCCACAGAACCTCGGTCCGCAGACGAATACAGCTGGACCCTCTGTGGACGGTAGCTGCCGGTCCACAACGGAGAGACGTGAGGCGACCTCACTGGTGTAGAGCGCCGTCTCACCTGGAGTCCTCTCCGGGGGGTAGTTCCAACACTCCGCAGTGTTGGCCTTTATCCATGGAATAATCAAAGCACCCAAAGCATAATCCAAGCCGTGGAAGGCTCGCCGTCGTCCGGGTAGAGTAATCAAATATACAGGTCCAGTCGCTCTTGGCCCGGAGCTCCTCGGATGCAAGCACCACTAGGGGTCTGCTCAGCCTGGTTAAGCGTCCAGATAACGTCAGGAACGATGGGGGTACTGATAACTTTAGAACTCTAACCGAACGATGCACCATACATAAATAGACTATTATTAGCTTAATAGAATACGTCCAACTCGACGGTATAGTGCCAAACTATGACTATTCAACTATTAATCTACACGATATCTCAATTCTGGGCCAAGTAGGCCTTACTACACCACACGTGCGTCGTGGGGAGGCTTTGCGTCTGTCACTCTGTTGGAGGGTAAAGAACTGGACTAAAAGGAAGTTCTACTTTACTTGCGCCATATATATATGCGCTATGAACAAATAGTACCATTCGTATTTCGCCCGACATATTCCTGCGCGGAACCGGGGCTTGCCACGACATGTTAGGCGGCACGATTGAACTTGGACCTAGGGGTATGGCAACCTGGCGCCAGGTTCTCGTCCAATGGTAGAATGAAACTATTATGGGCTGTTTAGTAGACTAAAGGGATATTCAATGCATATTGTACAAGGAATATACAGGGGATATCAAACGATATACAAATACAATTAAATATATATATATAAATAAATATATATATTCGGTTTAATCTGATCCTTCACAACAATGATGATGATGATGATGGTTAACAGAACAGTTGTCAATTGTTTGTTAGATAAGCAGTTTCAACAGTGAAAGCCGGTTTGAAAGCGTGGATCCTCAGCAGCTCTGATGAACAGAGCCTCTTATAATAGAGGTGGTGTGGTGCCCCCTAGTGTTCAAACATAAATACACCATAATACCATAATAATACAACTTCCAATATGTCCGTTTTGGCTTCTACACTGCCGTGTACTTCCACCTGTATGTTCTGTGGTCGCTCCATTCACTGCCACGTGTTTCACAAACCGAGTCTCAAAAACCTCATTCTAAGTCAAATATAAGTTTGACACAGAACATGAAAAGTATATCAAGGAGTATGTGGTAAAAGTATTTACATTTCAGTTTTTACTTTAATTTACATATTACATATTAAAAATAGTACTAATTTGAAACATATTACATATATAATAGTACATATTTAAAACACATCACATGCATACATATTTAAAACATATGACATACATAGTACATATTTAAAACTTAGTGCGTACATGAGTGAGCAACAGTACACTACACAGCTTGGTTTGGCTCACAGCACAAATAATAAATACAAATAATAAAAGAAAATGAGCCCTTAGTTACAAAACAAGGGAATTGTTGATTCATACGGAGATCCACTGCTTCTAAATTAATTATTCAGGGTCTCAGCAAGCAGACTACCAGGCATTGTTGGTAATCCATCCATACCTACCACTGATCTATGCTGATAATGAAGCATTTAAGAGCAGATCATTAGGTTTAGTCCTGGCTGAAGATGAGGGGGGTCTGCTGCCAATTAAATTGGAA
>NC_140174.1:65382940-65385440 GCF_963971535.1 Notolepis coatsorum
AACGGGCTATGTGTTCTGCAGCTCAAGATGTGGAAGCAGGAGAGCCAGAAATTACAGCACATGGCTCTACAAGTGAAAGTCCTCTGAAGAAACTTTGATCCAGGACAGGCTTACCAGCTTGTGTCGGACCTGTACTTCCAGTCTTGTGCATCATTTGCAAGAAAAGGGACAACTATGTGACTGTGAAGGGCAAACGCAATAGGGACCATCTATCTATGGCTGAAACATTGTCTGCAGGTATGAAAAAAAGCCTAGCTGCACTAATGTGAAAAATACACTATTTGATGCTGTCCTGAGATACAGTTTAGCTGTGTTTTTATAGTTGACATAACTAGCATTCTAGTTTTCTTCAGATACTGTATGTAGCTTTACTACTAGTTATCTCATAGTGATGTTTAAAGTATGTTAGCTTCTGTTAACCACCTCCCCCCCCCCCCCCCCACACACACATATACTGGGGGAGGGGTGCATGCCTGTGTCTCTTTTGTCCTTGTGTGTGGGGGGAGTGGGGGTGAAGCCACAGTCTCCACAAAGTCTACAGATATTTAACACAGATTGACATAGATAACATTTTCCTCACATTATCAAAATACAATCAAATAAATTCTCAGTCCCAACACACACTCATGTCATTTTCCAATTTTATTTAAAGGCCTGTTGCTGAGAGCTGCCCAGGTGAAGCAAGACACCAGCCTGCTTTTGCATATCCATGGCCCATGGAGGTGCGATATCACACAACCTGTTACAGGGAGTACACCAGATCCGAGTATAGATCCTTGATGCCTCAATCAACTGCAACAGCTTGGATATAGCACATGGAAAGCTGTGTCACTGTGTGACTGTAACAAACGGTTCACAAACTCTCTGTGCTGTTGATGATCTAACATGTGACCATGAGGAATGTGACACCAGGGTGTTTATACACGCACAACATGCTGCACAGATCTATCAAACTGTAGTCATCAAGAGCCCTGATACAGATGTGGCAGTGATTGCTGCAAGTCTGCCGGCAGAACTGCCATGTAGATTGTATTTTTTCACAGGAGTTGGCAACAGAACAAGGATCATTGACATAGCTAATGTGTCATCAACCCTTGGCACCAATATGTGTTCAGCACTTATTGGGATCCATACCTTTCTCAGGTTGTGACTCTATAGTGCCTTTCATGGCAAGGGCAAGAGGAAAACATTTACTGTTGCCTGTGAAAAAAAGGACTACATGACTGCATTTACAGAACTGGGTAGCAGTTTTACCCTAGACCACTGACCAGTCTACCTTTGATGGTCTTAGCAAATATGTGTGCCACCTGTATGGCCAGCCATCAGCTAAGAATGTGAATGATGCAAGATATAAAGCATTCTGCATGGCATCATCGGCTTTGCCAGAACTCTCTATGCCCCCGACAAGTGACGCATTGTACCAACACTGCAAAAGGGCAAATTACCAAGCAGCTATAATGAGACATTCTTTGAAAGCTGTAATGTGTGCCCCTTCACCCGTTGGCAATGGGTGGCACGTCGAGGCTGGGGAGTTAACAGTGACATGGATGACTACAAATCCGGCCCCTGATAGTGTGTTGCAGGTAGTCCATTGCGGTTGCAAACAAGGAAAATGTGATACAGGAAGATGTTCATGTGTATCTGCAAAACTGCCATGTACAGATCTTTGTCAATGCCAAAACTGTGCAAATGTTTCTAAGGAAACGGAGGATAGGGCTACATTAGAGGATGACTCCGATGATAGTGGTGATGATGTATAGGGTGAGGGGATTAGGGTTATACAGTAGTAGTGTGCTTTGTTTATTTGTTGAGATCAGTTTGACACTGATCTCTACACACACCTCACTCTTTACTCATTTTACTCTGTAGTGTATATTGTATGTATATTGAATATTCCTCTTTACTTAACTTTTTACTTACTTACTTTTTTACTGTATGAAGCACACTCTCAGGGGCTCATACAGAACCAAGCATTTCATCGGAAAATACCTATTTGACTATTTACTATATTTTATTGTGATAAATAATAAACAAACTTGAAACTTGTGTATGTATGTGACGAATAAACCTCTTGAATCTATTTTTGTACATTTGTCTTTAAATGGAAAATAAAAAGGTTAATGAGTAACTTATTGATTTGTAAATAGTTTGACATTATTCCATTATTCCAAATGAAGTATTAATACATTTTTGTCATTATACTATCCACTGAACTGTCAATCTTTAGAAAATTGTACCAGCATCTTTAATATTGCAGGTTGGGAATCACAAAGTAAAGTGTTTTTGATACAAATGTGCTGCATGCATCACGGATTGTGTGTTTATGGAGGTTTATTGAATAATTGCCCCGACAGGACGTCATGCATCGGTGTGAAATGCTGTGTTGTTGGTGTAGATAGAAGGCGATATGATTGAAATGTACAGTATGGTTAATAACACGAACGTTATCCCCCGTTTCACAGCTGTAATCAATCGATTGCCTATTATCAAGTAGCGTATA
>NC_140174.1:65390440-65405440 GCF_963971535.1 Notolepis coatsorum
TCTTTCTTTTCCTAGAGCTTGCCACAGTGGTTCAATCTGCACAACACCAGAGGCCATCGAAATCAATGTGTTCTTCAGCAAGAGATCATAGTTTGCTGTGACTAGCACTAGAACTTCTGTATCTGGTTAGAAGAACATCAACTGTGCATCAGCTGGGTTTCGGTGTGTTGCCAGCACAGCTTGGTGGATCAGCAGTGTGTCTGCTTCTTCATGGTTATTTCCTTCAAAGAGTAGATCTTTGTTGCTCCTAGTGTGCCCAGAAGCTGACGTGATGATCAGCTTGGAGGATCCCGTTGTATTCTAGCATTTTGGCTGCAAGATAGTCAGTCAGATCGGCAGTTTTGCTAGTGCTACAGTAGGTTCTCGAAGAGCATGGAACACATTTCTTCTCCAGCAAACTTTGTGGTATTGGACATCAATGGCATGTGCATCACCTGGTGAGATGCAGGTGTTCAGCCTGGTCTTCAATGCAGTATTATGGGACCTTTCCACAGCATCTTTGAGATGTTTACCAGCATTCTCAGTCCTGACCTGGTACAGTTGTTGGCCATCGTCCTTTTGGCAAAATAAGCACTGTTCCTTATTCAGTGGACTTGTATAGGACTGTGTGAATGACGATGAAGAACAAAATGTTGAAAGGTCTGGATCATCCTGTGGTAAAAGCGTGTGCATTGCGGTCTCTTGCACGTTGTATTTGGTCCTTGTTTGTTACATTTGAGTGACATGAGCGATGCCAGACTGCCTGCTCTCTCTGTACAGTTTTTCTAGTGTGCAGTTATCCAGTCGCCTTTGGATTTGGACATAGTCCCCATCATTCAAACTGGCCCTCTCTTGAACTGCCTGCAGTACAAATCCATAGGACTCTAATTCAGGGTGTTGCACCAGGACTCCTTTTCTTGTCATCAGACTGGCAGAGAATGCACTTCTTCCAGCTAACGGACTCCCTGGCTTGACTTGACACTTCTCTACCTTGTGACTCTTGACTCATGCTTAGAAACAGCAAAGACAGAACATATTGTCAAGCTAGTTGCCAGGCAAAATTGATACATGATAAATACTCTACTCATTCAAACAATAGTCATGAATGACAAACTATAATTCATGTTAGCTAGCTTTGTTACAGTAGAAATACTTGTCTTGTTGAAATCTAGCCACTCATGCATCGAAGGGTTAATGTAAAATGTAGAAACTTTGTAACTACCACCATTGGATTCCTTGACCCTGAAAATGTAGGTTTAAAAGTTCAAATCAATGTTCTAGCTCATTTAGAAGCTGAGATATTACAAAACCTACATTTTATGGTGGCCATTTTGGAAATTCCAATATGGCCGCCTTATAGACATCTGGGCAAATGGAAACATGGATTTTCTGATTCCTTATACAATGCCCTTTCCAAAAATGTATAGTTTTGCTAATCCCCAAAAAAGTCCAACAAAAGTTGAAATCACTTTATAATGAACCTGACTATCAACCGATATCACATTTTAATGCCGATATCGGCCGATAATATCGGTAGGCCGATAATATCGGACATCATTTCTATAGAAATGAAGAAAAAAATATTGAAAACCGATACCGATATTTTCCAATATCACATTTTAATGCCGATATCTGCCGATAATATCGGTAGGCCGATAATATCGGACATCCCTATATGAAACTAAATGAAAAAAATAGAGAGAAAGTATGTGCTATAGTATTGAAGAGACAGAAAAGCAGAGGATAAAGGAATAGTTAGAAATAAAGAGCTAGCAAGAGGAGGAGGAGATGGAGGGATGACTGTATTAAAAAAGTATATTATCAAGCATGTTATTCTCCTTTGGTGTATATAGGCTGCCAATGTTTGCTTTGGCCCAGTCGATGTGCTGTGTGTTGAACAATCAATAATGATGTCAGAGGCGTGAATCACCAGCAGAGTCCCTCTGCACTGAGGTTTATTACGTTTATTCTGGGGTGTTTTCAGTGTTTCAGTGTTTGTTTATGCCACTGCAGGAGGGGTTCTTAACCTATTAAGCCCTAGCTCTATTTTCTGAAAATCCCCCCAAAAATACATACCAAAGTAAAAAGATTGCTCCACTTCTACAAGGTCCATTTGCATGTTCTTGGTATCTAGGGACATCTATGGATCTCTCCCAGTGTCAAAAATATTGTGTCTGTTACTAGGCTTGATTAAATTGTAATGAACCAAAGGAGAATATCAATTTTAAATTTTTTTCTTTTCTTTTTTCATATTTGACAGTGAATAACACCATGCTAAAATTTACAAGACATAACAAATAATGAGCAACTGAGCTCATTCAGCACCTTCTTGAGATCACGTGTACAAATAATCTAAGCAAATTAATAAAGGGAAGATGATTAAACAGAAGGTTGTGTAGATACAGTACTGAATTATGCCATCCAATGCAATTTGAAATATGATTATAGAATATAGAATATCAGGCCTATAAATTACCTTATTGTGGCCAAGTCACACATCTATGGATCGGGACAAATCTCTGAGTTCATTCTGGATTTAGTATCACCAGGCGTGATTCACAAACCGTGAAGGAAATGTACTGTCAGTAGTTAATTTTTTATAATGTAAATGTTACCGCCATTTTTCATCAGATTGCAACGCCGTTTTTTGCTAGACGTTTACAGAAAGGTAGAGAAACTAACTGTTTTATGGCAATACTGTTCAGGTTTGATTGACAGGTGTGAGCTGGGAAGTGGCTATAGTTCTTTTTTTATTCGAAAGCCCATCGAAAGCCCTGGGTCTCTTCTCTCAAAAGACTATACTCAAGTTAGGTTGCGCCAAATCCTCGCGCCAATCCTTGCCTTTTTCGATGCCCTGAGATTTCTATAATCTTATATTTCACTAATAACAGTTAAAATCATTGGTAAACAAACGTAGTGCTGAAAATATACACTTTGACTGCTGTTTTGACAGGGTTATGGGCCCTCATTTATCAATGGTGCGTACGCACAGATATGTGGGTGACCCGTGCGCACGATCATTTCTAAGCAAAGTGTGGGATTTATCTATTTGAACGTGTGCTTGACTTTGTGCATATATATATGCACAGCTCTGACCATGCGTACCTGGCGCCCAGCGGTAGAATATGAAGACTGCAGACGGACGGCATTGTAAAATAGCGACATTAGTGTAATTATTGTCAAACCCTAAATAGCATGTGGAATAGGTATTTCCGAATGAATTCAGCCTGGTTCATAGCGTTATTATAGGAATACTTCTCGCGGTGTGCGCTCAGATGTTTTCAGAGATATAGGGCATGTCTATTTGCAGAGAGAGAACATAATAATATTAAGTAGAGTTCGCTACCCGAGACACATTCTCCTTGATTTGTACTGCAATTTGAGACCCATATTGGGCGTGGAGCAAAACGCAGTGTTGGATGTCTAATTTCCCCAACCCCCCCGACTACATACAATATCCATATATCAATAACAGGAGGCCAAGAGAGGATTTTACGCCAGGTTACCCAACATCATCGGAGCAATATATAGACTGTACCCATGTAGCTTTCAAAGCTCCATCAATAAACAAATCCAGTAATGTGAACGGGATTCCACTCGGTCAATGTACAGATAATCTGCGATGCGCATTTTGGCTGATTTTAATGTCGTTGCCGGTGGCGCAGAGTCTCATTCAGGCCTAATTGTATTTAATTCAATTGTAATGTTATTTCTGGGGTATCTATAATTAAAACATCACTTAAATGCAGATCAGGGTTATCCACTGAAGCCATAATGACTCTGACCAGAACCACAGGCTCACGAGCGCACAATAGGCATTGTAGAGCGCAGAGTTGGCCTGCTGAAATTGATTTAATTTTAGTCATTTAGTGCTTAATGTCGGGTCAGCTTGTCATTTATTTCTGTCAATGTGCTGGTTCTGTAGCAGGACTGGGTCAGTCAACATCCTTGGCTCCCGGCGCACCGAAGATAGTCTACACACTCCCTCCTCCTCAGCGGAGATGTCTGTGAACTTGGCAACTTCATTGGATTTATTTATTCTCTAAAAATATCTATAATCATATGATTAAATATTGTTTAAAATAAAACGCTAAATACTATTATTCTGTGTGTCATGTTTCCAAATAAGATTGTTCACAATTTGGAAATGCTGTATACGTTGAATTAGTTGGTTAGACCTCAGTGATCAATCTCGCTCTCAGTGAAGTTTCTCAGAGTTCGCTCGGGTTAGACCATTATTTCACATCCCATGGGGGTGTTTCATGACCATATATGGATAATCGTGCACGAGCATAGCCGTTAAGAACAAATGGTATTTATCAACACGGAGTGTGCGTAGGACCTGTGCACGCACGTTTGATAAATCCAGATTTTTCTGTGCGTAGAGACATTCTAAATTCTGTGCTTAAGAACAAAAATAGAACACTTTCTAAGCATTGTTGATAAATTAGGGCCCGATTATGGTCTTTACTCTTGGCTACACAGAAAAAGAAAAAAAGCGCAACATTAATTCATACATTCTGTAGAGATGGATTTATGGCGTGATGTCATTGTCAGTCCAGTACCGGACTGTTCTGGCTTAACACTTTCTGTGTTAAAAACGTAAAAAGTCATTATTGGACGCCAACGGTTGAGTGCCAAAAACGTCAAAAAGTCATTTTTGGATCGTTTGATCTGTATACTTTAATCCCCGCTCTACAGACTTGCCCAGAGCGATCTGCATCATTTTCGACCATCCCCACACATTAGAACTGCAATGCCGATCAACTACCAGGTGGCGGTATCGTCCATGTCTGAACTGCGCTGGCTTGGGTTGAATCACACTCTGACTTTCATTTCTGCTTGGCCAGTGGCCACTCCTCCTGCTGGGACATAGATTCACATTGATCGCCTAAAAATTCCGTCGCCTAAGAGTATTTGACCATCGAAATGTGTAGAGACATATACACTGGTAATCGCGATGGCGATGCGATCAATTGGAATTATTCTTCTTGGAATACATTCTGGCTAAGGTAAGGTACATTCTATGTCTATTTTACCGAATCTGAAACGATCACAGTTCTGTGTTTCACCGGACGAAAAACATGCTCTGCAAACGCGATCATAGTTTTGAGTTAAAATTCCCTTGATGATTTTGTGATGGTATGTCATGACTAGTATTCAGGGTTTCAGGGGATCAGCCAGAACGGTTTGGGCTTATTGCACATAACGCGTTTTATCTCGCGATCTATGAAAAAAGACTGTATTATCTAGGAAATGCACGATGTTTAGCGTGTAATAAACTACAAACTACAGCGTGTGGAAACAAACTATTATTCCCACACCGTTTCTCTACAGCTATAATACAGAACACACACACAGCTTCGCAAACATAGTGCAACAACCACGGAAACGACTAGAAGGCTGGCATTCTAAGGGTAATGATAACCGAATTGCGTGGCAATCAATGTGTTAAGAGGTTAATTGTAAACAAGCAAGCTGATATATTGCCCAGAGATGGTGTAGTGGTTAACACCTTAGCTTCTATGCACAGTGTCTTTGAGTCTGAGAAAGGCACTTCTCTCTTCAAATCCATAGGATAACATAACATACTGGAATAGGATCCCATTACATATTATACGGACGGAAAACAAGGACAGTTTCAAAAAGAAACTCAAAGGAGCCATAATCCGGAAGGAAATTAATATATGTCATGCATGAGTGTAGCTGCAGCCATGTTATCCAAAACGTATTCTGTTTACTTTGTGTGTTTTTTTTTCTTTTTAAAGGTATGGTGACATTGATGTTTTAGTAACATTGATGAGCATTCTAAAAGCAATTCTTAAAAAGATTCAATTTTAAAAACAATCTTAAATTGTATTTAACACTGTATTTTGTATTTTGTTTTGTTTTGTTTTTTTATTTTCTGTTTCTTTGCTTGCATGTAATTTTAGCCATCTTAATTGTTAGTTTCATTGTATATTGTATGTTGAGTACTGACTTTTAATAATTCTGTTTTGCAATAATTGTTTTTGTATGTTTTTTTGTGTGGACCCCAGGAAGACTAGCTGGTTGCCATGGCACCAGCTAATGGGGATCCGTAATAAAATAAAATCAAATCCAATGTATTTGTAGTGGCCGACTGCCATTCCTCTGTGTGCTGACAGTCGTCCACGATGCACCCGCTTTTGCCTTTTTACACTGTACCAAGGTTGTGATGTGAATGAATTGAATGTCCAAAGTTGCCGCCGGTTCGGTTTACAGGTTTATTGTTGTCCAAGGGTAAATGATAGTGATAGTGAAATAAAGGTTACACAGAACAGTCGTCAGTTGCTCCGTGCTCGGTTCCAACAGTATAACAGTTCCAACAGTGAGACAGCTCCAACAGTGAGACAGTGTTTGAAGGTAAGTCCTCGGCAGGTGCACAAGATTCCGTTGATCACCTTGGCCATTTATAGGAGTGGGCTGCAATGGGTGGTGAGCCCTCTAGTGGCCAAACAGTCTAAAGGTTCTAACAATAAGACAGTCTAAAGGTTCTAATATAAGACAGTCTAAAGGTTCTAATGTATATATATAATATAATATAATGGTTCAGTGCATGGTACTAATATATATATATATATATATATATATATATATATATATATATATATATATATATATATATATATATATATATATAATATAATATATATATATATAATAATAATAATAATAATAATAATAATAATAATAATAATAATATATAAATCCACCAAGTCGGTTTCTGCCTCTATACACCGGCCCCTTAATTGTGTACCAAAACACAATTATAAAACTATATATGCATCAAAGAGGCAAAGAAGCCGACATAACCTACAGTCAATGCCAATGTCCTCAATAATAATAAACAATATGAAATCACAATTCTAAACACGAAGAAACTTGACTGGGTCCTGTTGTTTTCACTTGTTGTCCCTGAGCATGGGAAGAACAAATCAGTTCTGTTCCATTAGGGCAGGGGTCGCCAATTAGTTTTGGCCGCGGGCCAGATTTTCCCCAAGCCGTTGCTTGGCGGGCCAGGATAAAAAACAATGGCTAATTTAATATACTGATATTGAAAAAAGACAAACGTTTTTATCTGGTCTGCATCCCCTAATTGTGTGTATTGCGCCGTACTGTATTGTACCCATAACCCATTCTGCAATCTGTTAAATAAAGTTTTCATTCATTCATTCATTCATCATGAACAGCAGATCAGCTGTTGCAGATCACAGCGGCGTGTGATGAACACAGATCAAAATGCATGAAAACACGACTCACCATACCTTGTTTGTTGTTAAGTCCTCCAAAATCCCTGCTAATGTTTGAAACATGTCATATCCACTCGCCGCCCTCCAATTCCAGATTGGCGTTGAATGCTTTATCTGAACTTTATCTGCCAACTTGAACACAGTTGTCATCATTGCCTCGTTGTTGTTGTTGTTGTTGTTGTTGTTGTTGTTGTCGCCACATATTATGCAGAGAGGACGTCGGCTCGGCACGCAAGAATCACCGACCTGTTGCGATAAACCCGTATTTTAAGTATTGCTCCTGTTTATTAAAAGAAGCGTTATATTTCCCCGTTTTCTTTTTAACTCGCTCGCATCTCGAACGCGGAAGTGAACGTGCGTTCGGGAAATATACACAGGCCCGGTGGGACTATTCCATTGGTTCTCCCAGTCCACGTGACCATTTCTAGCATTTCAATTGGCTATAGTGACAGACATGATGACTACCGGTAGATAGATACAGCTTCACAATAAAAGACACCCTGGCGTCCCGAGTGAATATTTCCCGCGCGTCACATAAATATCATATTCTCAAAATAATCTGACGGGCCAGAAATTATTGCTGGCGGGCCAATGTCGGCCCGCGGGCCGCCTATTGCCGATCCCTGCATTAGGGGCTCTGCTTGGCATCACACTGCACTCCCTCGCGTACGTGCACGCGCACTGAATAAATTCCACAAATGTACCTTTAATACCAGTATTAGTCTGACCACACCCCTCATCAGCTTACCTTCATAAGCAGGTGTGTGGTCACCTGCTCTCCTCCTTCTCGCTTTCACCACAAGGAAGTGCCTCGGTAGTACCCCACTTGACGTGTTGTTAGTTGAAAAGAGTTGTGACGGGTTTACATTGTGCTTAATTTTTTCTTCTCTCACATCTGTTGTACAAGAAAAGGTTGGGTCATAATGTATTCCGCGGAGAGTAGACCCGCTAGACCTACTCTTCACCAGCGGTTCTCCATTCCCGCCTCCGTCGTGCGCCTCGGTGCTGGGCTGTTGCCACTCTCGTGGTTGCCGACCCAGCCCGGGAGACTGCCGGTGGATAGTTTGCCTCACCGAAGAGCCGAGGGTTCGGTGCCGTCGCTCCGGCGATGGCCTGATCTCGACTCTGGTTCCTCTGGTTCTGGGGAATCGCCCGTTGGTGAACGGGGGGTTGTCTTGGAGCCAGAGGATTTGCGACGCAAACTTTTCGCGTCTGCCCGCTCACGTCGCAAGATGGTGGTGTGCAGGCGCGAACGGCCTGGGTTTGGGGAACTGCTGGAGACCAGCGAAGATGCGTCCGGCTCTGGATTTCCAATGGAGACTGAGGACTTCATGGACGAGGCGGACGGGTTTTTGTATGAGGGCCCCGTGGAGGAGAGTATCCCTCCTCAGGAGAACCCGGAGGGGGGGGGAAATGGCTCCATGGGGCGCCCTGTTCGAGGATGTCGAGGAACCACCTTGGCCTCATCAGCAGGATGCCCTACAGTCGGCCACATCAGACTGTGGCTCCTTGACCAGTCGCAGCCTGCTGTATGTGAGGGATGCGGGGTCGGTGGCGGAAGGTTCGCAGGGGGAACTGCGGGCCTTGTTTCCCGAGCTCATGGCGGTAGCCGCCGCCGCAAACGCCGTGTCGCTGCCGCTGCCATTGCCTGCACCTGTCCCTGATGACCTCATAGGCCATCCCTGGCAGCGTCCCCCAGTGAGAGGGGTGGACGTTGTCTACCCATTTTTCCCATCGATGGGGGCCTATGTTCGTCGGGGTCAGGCGGTGTCCAACATCATGGGACTAACTCCTGCCTACGTACCAGTTACGCGGGTGTCGGGGTTGGTCAAAGGTATGGGGGAGGGCGTGCCTCGGCTTGACAGTCCGATGGCCGCGCTCCTCTGTCCGGATATGGTGTGGGAACCCTTATGCAAGCCGGTCCTCCAGGGGAAATCGGCTAGGCGATTGGCTTATTGGGGTGACCAGTCATTCATCGCTGGTACACAATCGCTAGCTGCGGCGTCTAACATCGCCCACCTGGCTAGATTTGTATCGGGGATAATGATGGGCGGCACGGATCTGAACGAGGTGAAATGCGATCAGATCACCCAGGCTGCGGGAGCTGTCCTGCACCTTTCCCAGGTGCTGGCCATAGCCATGGGGAAAGTGCGCGCCCTGGCCACCCTGGGCCAGCGTCACCTTTGGCTGGAGCAGGCCCGTGTGCCAGAGAAGAGAGCTCCTCTTCTGACGGCCGCCCTCTCCGACGCTGGCCTATTCGGGAAGGCCCTGCGGTTGATGTCCTCAACATGCAGAGAGATGGCAGAGGAGAGGTCCATTCTCCAACTCCATTTTCCGCCTCCCGTCCTTGCCGGTGGAGTCAGAAGGCTTCCGCGACGTCGAGCTGTCTCCGTCGCCGCTACCACTGCCTCCGCCGCCGCTGCTGGCCCTGCCAAGAGGGCCAGGGGACGAAACGGCGCTTCTGCCACCGCCGGCCCATCCACGACCGGAGGAGACGGTAGGGAACGTCGTGTCCAGCAGACTGTAACCTACCGTCCCTCCGGGGCTCCTCGGGGTGGCAAGACTCGAGTGGCGCGAGGTGGCAGACGCCATTAAGTGACTTTTTCCCCTCTGTGTCCCCTCTCCTCTACACCCTCCCCGGCCCCTCTATGATTTTGTGCCTTGACACACTTTATTTAGTTAATAAAAAAGTTCCCCGACATAAGGGGGACTGTGTTTTGGCCGAACAAACTGTGTGTTTCTTCAAACAATTCATATGGTGGGGTTGTGTATATATGAATCTGCCCTTTTACGTTGTGGGATGAGTCGTGTTGCGTTACGAGGTTAAGCAAGGTCTGCAACGTACACTCGGTAATAGGTTCTATTAGCTTGATGCTCCACATGCAGGTAGAAACTGGTGTTATTCCATTGCTTGAACTAAGTATATGTGTTTCACAATGCTGTGTTGTTTAGTTGCAGTAATACTCGTACACACACATTTCACGGCTTAGCCGTTTACTCTCGATCAGGGATTTTTTGATCTCTTCTGCTGAGCCAGTCAGGGCCAATCCAGTGGGATGTCTTGGCGGGGGGGGGGTATTCTACCGACTCCTATTACATGACAGGAGCCGGCAGGTTTCCCCGCCCGTTGTAGCGGTGTTGCTATGGCGACGCCTTCCATGAGTTGGTGTCTTAAATATGTCGAGGTTAGGGCGTAGGGCTCACAGTTCTGCTGCGCCCGATTTATGTGTCAACTTGAGTCGATTGGTCACGTGACTCACAGTTGACATATCTTTTTCATGACTATGGACTCATGTGGGAAGGTGTTTCTGGGAGGGTCTGGTCTTACACTCTGATTAAAAAGAGTGACTGGATTAAAATCATGTGAAAACATGTTTTTTACTCCCAGCTGTGCAGTTGGGTCATACGGGTGATGCTTTTTCTTTATTATTATAAAGAGTTGGATGTGTCTATATGGATTGGAAATGAGGGTCCCTGATGGAAACAAGACTAACGTCTTTCTCAGGTCTGCCTCCCCTTAACCAATTGTGTGTATTGCCGTACTGGGTTGTACCCTTTCTGCAGTCTGTTGGGTAAACTTTTTCATTCATTCATTCATTCATGGAGTTGATTGCATCTCGCCCCTCTTGTCGTTCCCCTGGGCGTCTTGGGGATTTAATATGGTGGTCTAAACGGCCTATTGTTGATGTGGGTATGTCAAAACGCACACATAGTGCTAGCTCGGGATGTTCTTTTGGGGCATTGGCTGACTGGCGCGCCTTGATTGCTTGGGTTTGAAACAGCGTTTTTATGAAGCAATTGGGATGGGGGTTTTTTCCTCTTCCGACACCCTGTGTGGTTGTCGATGGGTTCCCGTTCATGTCAGGGGATGATGACGGAATGGGTCTGGACATATGGGGAAGGGTCTCACGCCCTAGGGGTGGGCCACCGGGCGCGGTTCGTACCGAAACGTCTGGGTGGCGCCTTCTTTTTATGTTGGGATCAACACGCATATCTGCCCCTGCTCCTGGGGTTGGCAGGTCGGCGTGATTAGGGCACGGGACTGGTTCTGGTCGCGCTGGTCCAGATCAGTTGCACCCGTTGTCCGCTGGGGATGCAGATCTGCTGTTCTGGTACCCTGAGGGACTTGGGTTTTTTTTAGGGGGAAAAAATGCTAGGTCGGTCCGGGTGTCACGTTGAGCGTTATGGAACCCTTGTTGGGTGCGTTGTATTCTGTATGGCTTACGGCCGTGCCAACCTGTACGCGCCCGATCTCGTCGGATCTCGGCCGCTGTGCAGGTTGGTCTTGGTTGGTACTTGGTTGGGTGACCTCCTGGGAATACCGAGTGCGGGGTGCTGGGGCTGGTCTTCCATTTTTTACGCTCTTCTCTTGCGCTTGGCGCAGAGGGGCCTGTTGGGGTGGTTTTAACCTCCTCGGTGGACCCTGTGCTCCCCGTATCACCGGGCCCGGTCCGGGGTAATGTTTCGTTGACCCGTAGGCCCGGGATAGCCCTGTTGGAAACCAGAACGCGGGCTGCGGCGGTGCCGCAGGTGTGTTTTTGGGGTTTATTTCCTGAGGGGTTATGGGACCAACCATTGCATGGGGTAATGCCTAGGTGGTTGGTTCTCTGGTGTGTTGCTGCAGTGTCAACTCCCGGGTTCTCCGGTTGAGGGTGCCCCTGCACGTTCATGACGTCTGCCGATCGTATCGGCCTTCTCTGTGGAGGCTTGGTTATGCGACAACGCCAGCATACGCCCCTTCCGCCGGGGCGGCTGTGTTCAGCTGTCCTTTCTGGCGCCTGCCTCGTCCGCAGTCTCCAGGCTTGGGTTAACAGCCTGTTGCCTGGTCTTTTTTCCCGGTGCACTGCCTGCTTCCGTTGGTTAACTCTTGTGTGTTACGACCATGATGTCTGCCTGTTGCAGGGCCTGTGTTCCAGGCGGTGTACTGTTGGGGAGGACAGGGCCCGCTTGGCTGAGGGGCCTTTGTTCGAATACGCTGGCGATGTGGGGGGCGGGGTCACTAGGTGCCCACCTGGTGGGGTCTTGATGCTGGAATCATGGACTTCTCCGGGCCCCCATTCCAGGGAGTCCAGTCCTTTTGGTGGGTCTGGGTCTTCCTTCGCGCTCCGCTGCTACGGCCTTGCCACGGGGTTGGGTTTGCCCTTGATCCCGTGATTCTGGGGGCAGTAACGAGGTTGTTTCCTACGTTCGTTCCCGGGTGGCATGCGGGTTGTGCGTGGGTGTAGTCGTGGGGTCAAGCCACGGTCTGCTCACCCTGTGCGTTGAGTTGCTTGAGTGCCTCTTCGCGCGGTCGGGTCCGTCGCCCTCTCGGTAAACCTCTAATAGGGAGGGTGCCCTCCATTAGGGGGGGTCGGGGGGGCTCGGCCCTCCCTGTTCTGTTGGTTGTGGGGGGCCTTCAGCGGGGTGTATTTGTCAGCCAGCGGCTCCGCTTGGCCTCCCTTTGTGCAGTGTGATGCCAAGCAGAGCCCCTAATGGAACAGAACGTTAGGTTATAACTATAACCAAGTTCTGTTAATTAGGGGTGACACTTGGCATCAGACGGCCGCTGCAGCCCTTGACCTCACCTTGTGGTGAAAGCTTGGGAAGGAGGAGAGCAGGTGACCACACACCTGCTTATGAAGGTAAGCTGATGAGGGGTGTGGTCAGACTAATACTGGTATTAAAGGTACATTTGTGGAATTTAATCAGTGCGCGTGCACGTACGCAAGGGAGTGCAGTGTGATGCCAAGCGTCACCCCTAATTAACAGAACTTGGTTATAGTTATAACCTAACGTTAGTGAGTCAAGTAACAGATAAGGTAACTCAATAATATTCAATTTTCTTTTTTCTTTTTTATATAACAAACAGAGCCATAAAGCTCCGACAGGCATATAGCCAATGTCTATTCAAGTTCAATGTTGTGACCCTCCGCCAGGGTTAATCAGGACTGTCTGCGGTAGGTCGGTCAGGAAGTCTCAGCCGGCTTTCCCAGGTTTCCCTGCTCCGTCTTCTCTTGTAATTCTTTCTCCTGGAAACTGGCATGATTGCAAGTGTTTGGTCATCACCGGCCCCGGTAACACCATGGGCTTCCATGGGCTTCACTTGATAAGCTTGTGTCTTCACAGCGTTGAACAGCTGCACCACCCCCTGGTAGCAATGCTCTGTAGATTTCGTTCCACCTCTCTGTCTTTGACCAGGTCAGGTTTGTCTCTACACATCATCTCCTAGGTCCGCTTCTTGTCAACCTGTTTCTTTCTCTCCAGCTGCTCCGGTTTCTCCTTCTCCTTCAGCTTGTCCAGCTGTTTGTTCTTCAGTAGCATGGAGGGTTTACTCTCTGGGGTCTTCTTTCCCAGGATCTTAACCATGGCTTCCGCCCATCCAGCGTTTTGGTTCCCCTCCTCTCCTTCCTCTCCTCCGTCTTCATCCTCTGCCTTTTTTAGCACGGCTTCTTCTTGCAATTGCAAAATTGCAATTTGCCTCTTTCTCATCTTGGCTACAGCGTTGTTATTTATTCTTTCCAATTCCAATTTCATATCTTTAAGGTTTAAAGCGTATAAATGGGCAAGGCGTACAGATTTGCTGGTTTGCCTCTTTTCCAATTCATGATTTATTGCTGCTTGTTTGGCTTCCAATTCATGCTTCAAATCACTTTGTTGGTTTTCAAGGTCATTTTTTTTCTTTAAATTGGCAACTTCCAATTCATGCTTCAAATCCAGTTGTTGTTTTTCAAGGTCATTGTTTTTCTTTAAATTGGCAAGACGTGCCATCATGGCAGCTTTTTCGGCTTGAGCCCTTTTAAACATAGATGAAGTTGTTGAGCTCACACTACTTCTATGACTGCTTGGCTGGCGAGGCACGTACTTTCCCATCTTGGCTTCAGACATTGTTACTGTATTATTATTTTTTTTTTTTTATTTATCCTTTTGTAATTTGAATGTTGCATTCACTTAGCGTGACGTCAAAGAGGGTTTGCGTTTCTTCCTGCTTATGAATGCAGTAATGTAGTTATAGCTTTTGCCACACATCTACATCAATGTCCAAGAGAACAGTTTACACAAGTTCAGTGACGACACTAATTACGATGGCTCCACCTCTAAACGATACGGCACATCGTCAGTTCCATATCCTTCCACAATGTCGTAATCATTCAGTTGCCAATGTGTCAACGTTATTCTGTTTCCACACGTCCATACAATATTAATTGTGATGGTTCCACATTTACTTCTCCGTTGCACTGTCCACTGTTGTATTATATATCGGAATTAAATCATAGTTCATTGCGTCATCTAGTGTTCAGTTTCCACACGTCCAGACAATATTAATTGTGATGGTTCCACAGTTTCCACTTTCTAATACGGCGCATAGTCCGTTCTATAATCCACAGCATCACAATTGAATTAGTCCGACGCTAGAATTCTCCACAGCGTACGCAAGGAAGCAATGTCCCGAATCAGTTCCATTCATAAATACAGCAGCGTTATCCTAGAATGCTCCCCGGCGTTCGCAAGGAAGCGCACACAGTAGTAATGCCCTGAGTTGGTTCCATTCATAAATACAGCAGCGACAACCAAACAATTTCAGCATAGCGTTCAAACTATTTATCTTCACGGAAGGCTTTTGCTCTTCACGCTACTATCCATTTCCTTTATCCAGGTCTTCATCAACAGAGGTGTATTTCATAAATCTTCTTACCTCTGGTTTCCTTTTGTGAGGGTTGAGTTGTCCAACTTTATACTCACATAGCATGTCCTTCCTTCACGAGGATATTTT
>NC_140174.1:65407940-65410962 GCF_963971535.1 Notolepis coatsorum
AGAACCAAGTGCAATAAACAAAAAAGAATGGATTCACTGTGTATTCTGCCTTATTTATTGATGAAACAAAACCGACATCAACCCAATTTACCACCGAGCGGAGAGTTTAGTGTCACAACAAGATCGCTGATGTGTTAAGTTTGTTGTTGTTATTAGCCTAATACTACCGTCAGCCGATATACACGAGAGGTAACGTTAAACCCGGGTTGCTTGGTAGAATACACAATGAGAGGTAACGTTAGCTTTGGCAGAATAGACGCAACGAGAGTATGGTTAATGTTGTTATTGATTGATTGATTGATTTAAACTGTGTTAAACTCTGGCTTGCTGCAAGCCCTCGGACATGGCTAATTGGCTATGCCCACGGAGCTTTCAGTGTACACAAGCGAGCGGCACCGCCTGCATCCCCACACGGAGACAAACGGAGTAGTACCTGGCTGCAGTGGAAAAGGAACGAAGTACCAGGTGCCTAAAGCGGGTCAAGTTGAGTAGGTACTATGCAGTGGAAAAGCGCCATTAGACTAGAGGCAGGCTATAAGAGTAGACTACTAAAAAAAAAAAAAATGCATTCAAATTTTAATTTTTTTTTTGCGCACTGTGCGGTAATAACCGCGGCGGTAGGAAATATTTCGCAAATTCGTGCGGTAAGGAAAATATCAATACCGCGGCAGCTCTATGTGAGGTATGTTGAAGAAAGCGTGTTCAGTATTTATTTATGCTGCTAAAAGAGCTCTTATTAAACAGGGTGACTGGACATGCTTTGATCTGGGGACACTCATCATCATTAGGTGGCTTCTTCATTCCGAAGGTTGCATATCACTCTCCAACCCATTCTGTCCCCACTTCTTCTCTCCAACTCTGTGACTCCGCCTCTCACTCCGCTCCAATCACAGACGTCGTCTACCCAGCCTCTTCTTGGTCTTCCACTTCCTCTCTTTCCATCCACCTTCCCCATCACCACCTTCTTGAACATCTCCCCGCTGGATCCTCTCAGAACATGCCCGCACAACTCCATCTTTCTCTTTTTCAACCTCTCCAGCAGCTGTCCTCCTTGCATATCCGCTCTTCTCAGTACCTCCTCATTCTTGATCTTATCCTTCCATGTTATCTTCAGCATCTTCCTCAGCGTCCACATTTCAAAAGAGTCTATCATCCTCTTTGCCTCTTCATTCAGCGTCCATGCTTCTGCTCCGTATGAAAAGACTGACATAACATACGTTTCCAAAATCTGGTCTTCGTTTTCCAACTTATGTTTCTTCTCAATAATTCTTTATGGTTCCAGAATGTGCCCTTTGCAATTCCGGTTCTTCTCTTAATGTCCATGTTAGCTCTTCCACCTTCACTGATCCAGCTTCCAAGGTACATGTACTCCTTCACTTGTTCAAGTTTTTCTCCATCCACCTGTATTTTACAAACAGTTCCTGGTGTTTTTTCAATGATCATTACTTTAGTTTTCTTTGTGTTTAGCAACATTCCATCGTTTTTTGCATTCGACATTCAGCTTATTCATCATGTCCTGTAGATCTTCTTGACAGTTACAGACTATAGCAGTGTCATCCGCGTTTCTTATATTGGTGATGTTCTCTTCGCCAAGTTTTACTCCTTTCCCTCCTCTCAGACCTTCTTTTCATCAGTGATTCACTGTACATATTAAAAGAGTACAGGGGACAAGATGCATCCTTGTCTTACACCCTTCTCCACCGGGAAAGTATTTTGATTTCTCCTTTCCTATTCTAACATTAGCCTTCTGCCTCCAGTATAAGTTGGCAATTATTCTTCGGGTCAGAAACTGGTATTTTGAATTCTTCCATTGTTCTCATCAATGTTGTATGTTCAACTCTGTCGAAGGCCTTCGTGAAATCGATGAAGCAAATATACAGCTTCTTCTGTTGGTCTATCGATTTTTCACCAATGATTCTGAGTTGGCAGATTGCATCTCTTTCCTTTGCGAAAACCCATTTGGCTATCCGAGAGCTGATGTTCAATTATGGGTTCTATTCTGTTCTTGATGATTTTCAGGAGTACTTTTGATGCATGAGATATCAAACTGATAGTCCTGTAATTGTTGCATTCTGTGGCTCTTCCGGTCTTTGGGATCGGAATGCACATTGATTTTAGGAAATCATTTGGAATATTTCCTGAGTTATAGATGTTGTTTACCAGTTTCACAAGGAGCTTGATGCATATGTCACCAGAGTTCTTAACACTTTAACTGCCGAAAACGCCGGAACTCGTCATTCCCCGCCATGCTCAAGTTGCAGAGGACGCCGTAACTCGTCTTTGATATCAATATTTCAAAAATCTGTGATCGAAATCATATTTCCCCTCCGCAGCCTTGACACACAGTGCTGATCTCCTCTCAACCCTCTAGCGGTTCAAGAGCGCCATCTGGTGGCCGATCGGCAGATCAAAACCGGATGTCAACCTTTGAACCGGCAGGATTCACTCCATATGGGGTCCGGGCACTCGCTAATGTTAGAGAAACTCTGTCTTCACACAGTGAACATCAATCGGTGGAAATAACTCGAAAAAACAACATGATTTGGACGTATATACTATTATACAACCTGGAAATAGATCGGGCATTTCAACATCCCATAATTGAAAACTGTCTACTCCACGCTGATCGCCCAATGGCCCGAGGAGACTGGGGTGAGTTTTAGCGTGTAGTATTACCGTGTTCGATATAAACTGCTATGATGAACATATGACCCACATTAGATGAATGGTATAGGTAGAGCAGTCACTTGTTGACGGTACAAAGGTGCCTGCTCTCTCACACTCAATCCACGGGTAGAACAAATGTCTTGATTAGGCAGACATTTCTCCGTTTACCAGTAGCGGTTTTTGTTTGGGTTGTACTCATGATTTCAAAAGGGGGCTGATAGGAGTCGGCAGGCCCCCAGAACTACCAATCCAGTATTTTTTGTCGAGACACCATCTCTAGCCTTTTTGCCAAACCAATGGCACTGCAAGGCAGCAGGTTCTTGGTTCCTCCGCCTTCCCATTCCTGGTCCGCCGT
>NC_140174.1:65413662-65426162 GCF_963971535.1 Notolepis coatsorum
TCCTTCTCTCCTCGTCCCTCCCAACCCAAGGAGAGACAGGTGAGAGAAAATTACATGATGGAGAGAGAGTGAGTGAGGAGGAGAAGAATATCTATCTCTCCCTCTCTCTTTCAACCCCTCCATCTTTCATCACATCCATTCTCATTATCTCTCTCTCCCTCCCTTCTTCTCTCCCACCCTCCCTCCTTCCCTACATTTCTCCCTCCCTTCATCCCTCCTTAATTGCCCCCATATCTCCCGCTCTCCCTCTCTCACCTCCTCGTGGCCTCCGGTGCGTTGTCCAGGGCTTCCACGGCCAGAGCGTAGCTCCGCCCCATGATGAGGTCAACCCCTGTCGCTATGGTGATGACACCGGTGCTGGAAACATAAAAATATTATAAAAAGAGTATTAGTGCTTGTATTAACTATGGATGTGACATTTTGTTGTTTTTGGTGTTGTTGTTATTGTTATCATTTATGATGACATAACTGTGGATGTTGTGAACCTGTGAACGTGATGAAACAAGGATGGAAGGACAATTAAGCAACTCTGGATTTAAAAAAAAGAATGTTCATTATTGATACAATTAAAACCATCATTATGTAATGTAACCCTGTTATTCCCCCTCTTCTCTTATACACCAACAGCTGCACCTCCAGTCACCAGTCCATCAAGCTCCTGACGTTTGTGGACGACACCACCCTCATTGGACTCATCTCTGGTGAGGATGATTCCGCCTGCAGGTGGGAGATTGACCATCTGGTGACCTGGTGCAGCCAGAACAATCTGTAGCCCACTGGAAGACACTGGAGATGGTTGTGGACTACAGAAAGACCCCAGCCCCACTCAACCCCATCATCCTGTGTGACTCCCCAGTGGGCACTGTGGAGTCCTTCCACTTCCTGGGAACCAATATCTCCCATGACCTCCCAAGTGGGAGCTGAACATCAAAAAAGCTTAGCAGAGGATGTTTTTCCTCCGGCAGCTGAATAAATTCAACCTGCCAAAGATGATGATGATGCACTTCTACTTCATCCATCCTCACCTCCTCCATCACAGTATGGTACGCTGCAGCCACTGCCAAGGACAAAGTCAGGCTGCAGCGTTTCATTCATTCAGCTGAGAAGGCGATCAGCTGTAATCTGCCATCTCTCCAGGACCTGTACGCCTCCAGGACCCTGAAGCGTGCAGGTAAAATTGTGGCTGACCCCCTACCACCAGGTCACAATGTGTTTGAGACACTTCCCTCTGGCAGGAGGCTGCAGCCCATCAGGGCAAAAACCTCATGCCACAAGAACAGATTGTACCCCTCTGCAGTGGGCCTCATCAACAAGGTTCGGGACCCCCACTGACACCGTCTCTCATCTCCTCTCCCCATAGACAATATACGCTACATAAGTGTCTGTCACAATGTGTTCCTTCCTGGACTATATATTTGTATCTACTGTACACTCAAAGCTGTCAGCATCTGAACATGACACTGTTCATACTTTTTGCACAATACTGCTCAATTGAACAGCCCTGCTACATATTCTATTCCACTGTATTTTTATTTTTATTCTAATTTAGTGTATATACTCTACTACATCCTGCCCAATTGTACAGCCCTGTCCTATATTATATTATATTGTACTTTTATTTTAATTTAGTTTATATATTCCAATTGATTCTACCTTAATTGTCTGTTAATGTTGCACCAAATGACAAAAATAAATACCTTGTATGTGCAAACTTACTTGGCAATAAAGACCTTTCTGATTCTGATTCTGATGAAGGCATGTTGCCGAAACATGCTGGTTTGAATTGTTCCATAATGTATGATACATTATCCTTAGAACATTCCATCGGCCTCTGAGAATAGCTGAGTTTCTCTCCCTTACTAGTTGTTTCCAGTTCATGTATCTTGGTTAAAATACGTTGATATTTTTTCATATTCTTATATTTTACCTAAAACAACAACAACAACAAAATTCTACTTGGCGTTTTCATCCGACATGTTAAGAGTTTACTTGAAATATTAGTCCATATGTTATTTATTTAATGTTTATATATAACCAGGTATATGTCTCGATAAGATCCAGACCACTTTTATGAGAGAGACCAGGGGAAAAAAAGCAGCATAAGTTATACATCTCATGTACAAACAAAGCAGTTGAATGACGACTAAGGCAACTAACAAATGTCTCATAGCACAGTGAAAGTCACACTCCTCGAAATATAGCCTACCTGATATTCATCAAGGAAACTATAAAAGGAGGAAGGGTCATTGCGTCAAAATACCAGCGTTTTCTGCTCAGCTTGGTCCCATACTTTGGGGCCAGTTCTATTGAAGTCTGTATTAAAATTCAAAATATACAAGCTATCTAAGGAAATATACATCAAGCAATATATCAAATGTTAGCTAGTTAACAATGCAAAAAAATTTGGGTGATTCTGACATCCAAGTTATTAACCTGTTTAAATGTCATAAACGATGAGATGGCGATCCCATTCAACTCAATGTCGGCCTAACTGAACGTTTCCATACTTGGCACCAATGTGCATTCACTACATAGTGACGTGATGACTCTTCTTTCTTTTCTAGTCTCCTTGTTATTGATCAGTAAGTAGCCCTAGCCTACCTGTCATTGACCAGTAAGTGGCCCTAGCCTACCTGTCATTGATCAGGAAGTGGCCATAGCCTACCTGTCATTGATCAGGAAGTGGCCCTGGTCTCCAGCGAGGATCCGATAGGTCACCTGACCGTTGGGACCATCGTCAACATCTACTGCTGAGAGCTAAACATGATAAACATACACATACACATGATAGTGATGAACAATATTTTCACAATATAACATAACAACAGCAAAAAACACATTATCCTTATAGTTATTAGCATTTGCATTAGCATGCTAACACTAACAATCACACATACAAACACACTGACCACTCTCCAATTATAGTTATTAGCATTATGCATTTAGGAAGCATGTTAGCAAGCATAGGAAGGATGGTATAAGGGTGATAGGAAGCATGTTAGGAAGGGTGATAGGAAGCATGAAAGGAAACAGTAATGATGTTAGGAAGCATATGAAGGGCTATATGAAGCATAAGAAGGGTGTTAGGAAGCATACAATGGATGTTAGGAAGCTTAGGAAGAGTGATAAGAAGCATAAGGAGGATGTTAAGAATCATAGGAAGGTGATAGGAAGCATAAGAAGGGCAATAGGATGCATATGAAGGGTGATAAGAAGCATAGGAAGCATGCTAGAAACATGTACACAAGGGGGCAGGGCTTATTTCAATGATGGACAATGATGGGAATTAATTTATGCATAAATGTAGGTAGGTATAGCAACGACAATAGGTTCACTATGGCATTTCCATGTTCCACAATGGTGGAAATTAATTCCAATAGAAAACTTGTTTATTATTTCAGAGATCACATCCCTGGCCTGCTGTCAGCCTATGTGCAATGTTTCAAGTGGAGATATGCTGTGCTTGCACAGACACAGACAGACTAATTCACAGACAGACCGGTCATATAATCCCCACCAGGCGCTCTCCTGCTTTTAATGTAAGTGGATTTATTGCGCACATATATCAATACCTACCTGTGTCTCTTTTCTTTTTTTCACACACTTTCTTTGTGTGAGTGTGTGTGTGTGTGTGTGTGTGTGTGTGTGTGTGTGTGTGTGTGTGTGTGTGTGTGTGTGTGTGTGTGTGTGTGTGTGTGTGTGAGTGTGTGTGTGTGTGTGTGTGTGTGTGTGTGTGTGTGTGTGTGCATGCAATTGTGTATGTGTCTTTCCATGTTTGTGCAAGGCCATTATGTTCTGTTGTGTACTTTATGTACGTTATGAATGTGAAGGCACACAAGGACACGTCTCTGCCACATTTAACATCTGCATGTTCAGCTGTGTGTGTGTCTGTTGCATGTGTGGTGAATGGCTGTAAACTGCTAGACATGATGGTATCATGGATTTGGTTGATACAGCTGCCAGAGAGGTGCTACCAAGAAATGCATGTCTAAACATTCACAAGTGAGGGGATTAAAGGAAAACACAAACATTATGGGAAATGCACTAACCATCTTCTCCAGAGTCAGAGAAGAAGATAGATACAGTACCAATTTCCTCTCTGTGTGTTGAGTAAAAAGCTATCCGGCTACAAGCTAGGCTAGCTTAGCACAAATTAATGGAACTGGATACGGACCACCTAGCTTAACTCTGGGAAAGGTGTTTTTGGTCAACAGCTAGGCTAGCTGGTACGTATCCATTCATGTGCTGTATATTTGTTTCATCGATTTCACGAAGGCCTTCGACAGAGTTGAACATACAACATTGATGAGAACAATGGAAGAATTCAAAATACCAGTTTCTGACCGAATGTTATGTACCAGGAGCCTGATCACTCCTGTGTCACTGTTCAGGCAGGCCTGATCACTCCTGTGTCACGGGGCATGCAGGTGAGGGCTGCCAATTAGCCAATTAGTGCTGATTGGTTACCTGCTGGGAGCTTCAAAGCCAGGCCTAGTAACACACATGCAGGTCGGTGCTTAGAGAAAGAGCTGTCAGGTTCTTCCAGTCCTTGTCCGTTGGGTTTACATTAGTACATTAGTTTACAATTACATTAATAGTTCCTTGATATAGTAGCACTTTGAGTTAGAGCACATGGTTTTGGTGTCGGTTTGCACATAGGTTGCGTGCCCATGAGCCAGGGTCGTACCAGTTGGGCGCTCGTCCGGGATATTTACCCCTAGAAATTTGTTTGGTGGTTTTTTTTTGTGTTACACGGGGTGTCATGGTATTATGGTTTGGGTGGTGTTCGTTACATATGGTGTAACGTGGGGGCTGAGCCATTTCATCAAACAGGTGAGTATGCCGTATTTGTTTGTAATTTGATGTGACTACTTATGCTGTTAAAATATATAGTTTAGTGGGCACCACATGTAGATAGGGACATTATTTTCTGGTTGTTGGTTAGCGTCCTGTGCACCACGTACTCCTGGGGCAGTCAGGGAAGGGATTAGCACCATCTGCTTGTCTGGTACCGTATCATGTACTGGACGGGTGGATGGTCAAGTATGATCTTTGACTGGTAGCAGGTGTGGTTGAAGATGGTTAGGTCTACAGGGCATTAGTTTAAGGGTAGGTAGATTAGGGCGGCCATAAAACACAGGTAGTGTGGTAGGGCTTGATTTAGTGTTTCTTAGGGTAGACATGTGGTGGGCCGGTTTTTTCTGCAGTTTAGACGTAGAAGCATAGTAGTCATATCAGGTTAGAAGGCGCACCTGTTTGGAATTGTTTGTTGGATTTATTTTGTTTGTTTGAGTGTTTGGTGAGCATACCTGGTAGCACCTAACACCCTGCGTGTATGACACGTCTATTTATGGTGGGTGTGTTTTATTTTTTATTTTATTTTTTTTGCAACCTAGAAAGGTGCGCTCCGTAGAGCTCACATTTCCACCGCGTTCCCTTCTGGTTGTTATTATTGGCATTTAGCGTTATTCATGGTTCTTCAGTGGTTCTTCGTGGTTCTTCAGTGGTTCGTTGGGGGGTCTTCGTGGTTCGTTAGTGGTTCTTCGTGACTGTGAGGTAGGGTGTGTAGCTCGGGGTGGCTGGTTCAGTGACAATGGCTTCCATCAGGGACTTTGTTGATCGCCCGTCTCATGACTTGTTAGAGAAGTTTTCCAAAGAACAACTGCTAGAACTTGCTGTACACTACAGGGTAGAGCTTTCTGCAGGGGAGAAACGTTTGAAGCCATCTGCCTTGAGTGCGTTAAGGGTGTTACTCGTTAGGGAGCAGGTGCTTGAGGAGAGGGTGGATGAGCCTCCTTCGTCTGGCGCGTCTCCGCTATTACCTGGTGTGGAGGGTGAGTGGAGGATAAGGGAGTTGGAGTTTAAGGAAAGGCAGCTAGAGCGAGAGCGTGAGGAGAGGAGAGAGGAGCGTGAGCTAAAGGAGAGAGAGAGGAAAGATGAGCGTGAGCATGAGCGTGAGCGTGAGGAGCGTGTGTTTAAGGAGAAACAAATGTTGCTGGAGCACAAGCGTGCACAGAAGGAGCTTGAATATAAGCATGCTGCCTTGCAGGCGGGTGCTCTGCATCCAGAGTCACGTTCCGGGTTTGATGTAGGCAGGAATATTAGGATGGTGCCACCATTTTTTGAGAAAGACGTGGAAAGATATTTTCCCCTTTTTGAACGGGTGGCAACCACATTGAAGTGGCCTGATACCGCCTGGACACTGCTGCTGCAATGTGTTTTAGTTGGTAGGGCACAAGAAGCCTACACTGCTCTGTCCCTTGAACAAAGCGCTGATTATGAGCTGGTTAAAGATTCCATTTTGAGGGCTTATGAGTTTGTCCCCGAGGCCTATCGTCAGCGTTTTAGAGGTTATCGCAGGTCGGAGGGGCAGTCTTATGTTGAATTTGGAAGGGAGAAGGAGAACCTGTTTGACAGGTGGTGCACTTCTCAGAAGGCAGAGTCAAGAGAGCAGCTTAGGCAGTTGATTATCCTAGAGGAATTTAAAAGATGTGTTCCTGATACTGTTTCCACACATCTAAATGAGCGTAAGGTATCGAAGATAGGCGACGCCGCTGTCTTCGCTGATGAGTTTGTGTTGACACACAAATCCGTGTTTTTGGAGGACTACCGTGTTGAGTCCGGGGATAGGCGTCCTGTTCAGGGGGGCCGTTTCCCAAAACCTGTGTCTGCTGGTCAGTTAACTTCACCTCCTAGGCGGGGTGGTTCTGCTGGTGCATTCCCAGAAGGGATTATCTGTTTCTACTGTAAAGAACCTGGTCATATCGTGGCTGGGTGCCCGGTGCTTGAGCAGAAAAATTTCAGAACCGTGGCTCTGGTAGAAACCATATGCAGAACGCCTATGCCAACGTTAGATGGGGATGGGGGAAGTATCAAACGTGTGGACAAAGAGCTCGAGGGTTCCTCAAGGTTTATGATGAATGGATTTGTTTCCCTGACTAATGCACTAGAGTCCAAACAGGCTATAACAATTTGGAGAGATACCGGTGCTTTTCAGTCCCTCATTCTGGAGGGGGTTTTGCCGTTTTCAGAAAACTCTTCTTTGCATTCCGGTGTCGTTGTTCGGGGCTTTGGGGGTGGATTTGTGGATGCACCTTTGCATGATGTCACGCTCAATTCTCCCTTAGTATCAGGCAATGTTGTTGTGGGGGTATGTTCTCACATTCCCATAAAGGGGGTGTCCTTCATTCTAGGGAATGATTTGGCTGGTGACAAAGTGTTGGCTACTCCGGTTGTAACTCCCATTCCTGTGGTTTCTGAGGTCCCTAATGAGCTGGCACAGAAACATCCAGGAGTGTTTCCTGTGTGTGCTGTGGCTCGGGAAATGTCAAAGGACAAAAGTGATGTTGTTGATACTTCGACTTGGGACATTACACTTAGTGACACATTCTTTGTTGAATTAAAATGTGTACCTGTTGAGAATTTTGGAAAGCACACTGTGGATCTACCTCTGCATAATGATTCTCTTGATTGTGGCTTTGTGTTAGGCCCGGTGGTGAAACCAGAGTTGACATGCGTGCCGGAGAAGCATGTGGCAGGAGATGGTACGGCAGCGCAGTGTCTCAGGGTCTTCCCAGCCTGTATGGTGGCTGAGGCCACGAACGAATTGGAGGAGGAGTGTGGGAAGGATGCTATGAGAGGTGATGTTGTTTCATGTGACACCGTTCTAGTTGGAGAGGCTACTAAGCCTGACTTAGGCTGCCAGCCTTCCCACAGTAGCTATATTGTCCCTAATGTTTCACTTGTGTGCAGGGATGGTCCCAGTATGTCAGTTGATGATTCTGACATTGATCCACATGTCCACACTGATTCTCTGCCATGCACTAGGTGTGATGGTCAACCTAGTTACCTGTGTCCTGTGGGGCAGGAGCCGCCTTTGCGACCTGGTCTGTTGAGTGGCAGCCATTTTGATTTTGATCAGGACAATATTATTTTGGGTGACGCCATTGTAGATGGTGTTCCATACGTTTTTGTGACTGTCGTACTGCCATGTTCCAGGTACGGTGGGGCTGTACCTGAGGCGGTACATCCTACTCTGGATGTTCACGGTTTGCAGTATCCTGGACTGCCAGTGCCAGGTGGGATGGATATGGGCGCGGTGGTGGTATCAGTGATCTATGGTTTTTGTTTTGCTGTGTTCTGTTCTGTTGAGCGCAGTTCTCAGGTTGATTTTGGTTTGCAGTCTATTTTTGACAGGTCGGTATCGGTGGAGGGGCCTGTTGAAAGGGAGCATACAGCACGTTGGTGGTCGTGCTCGACAGGGGCCGACCCGCTATCACTGTTGTGGTGGTGGCCCTGACAACTAATGGGTCACAGTTGTTTTTTTTTTGTTTTGTTTATGGGTTGTTGTGTGGTGGTTGCCTCTGGGGCAACCAGTTTGGTGGGGGAGGTGTTATGTACCAGGAGCCTGATCACTCCTGTGTCACTGTTCAGGCAGGCCTGGTCACGGGGCATGCAGGTGAGGGCTGCCAATTAGCCAATTAGTGCTGATTGGTTACCTGCTGGGAGCTTCAAAGCCAGGCCTAGTAACACACATGCAGGTCGGTGCTTAGAGAAAGAGCTGTCATGTTCTTCCAGTCCTTGTCCGTTGGGTTTACATTAGTACATTAGTTTACAATTACATTAATAGTTCCTTGATATAGTAGCACTTTGAGTTAGAGCACAGGGTTTTGGTGTCGGTTTGCACATAGGTTGCGTGCCCATGAGCCAGGGTCATAACACCGAAGAATAATTGCCTTATACTGGAGGCAGAAGGCTAATGTTAGAATAGGAAAGGAGAAATCAAGAGACTTCCCGGTGGAGAAGGGTGTAAGACAAGGATGCATCTTGTCCCCTGTACTCTTTAATATGTACAGTGAATCACTGATGAAAAAAGGTCTGAGAGGAGGGAAAGGAGTAAAACTTGGCGAAGAGAACATCACCAATATAAGATACGCGGATGACACTGCTATAGTCTGTAACTGTCAAGAAGATCTACAGGACATGATGAATAAGCTGAATGTCGAATGCAAAAACTATGGAATGTCGCTAAACACAAAGAAAACTAAAGTAATGATCATTGAAAAAACACCAGGAACTGTTTGTAAAATACAGGTGAATGGAGAAAAACTTGAACAAGTGAAGGAGTACATGTACCTTGGAAGCTGGATCAGTGAAGGTGGAAGAGCTAACATGGACATTAAGAGAATAACCGGGATTGCAAAGGGCGCATTTTGGAACCATAAATAATTATTAAGAATAAACATAAGTTGGAAAACGAAGACCAGGGCCCTCATTCATCAACGTGTTCTACGCACAGATCTGTGCTTACCCTGTGCGTACGATCATTTCTAAGCAAAGAGTGGGATTCATCAATTTCGATTTGAACTTGACTCCGTGCTTACATCTACGCACAGGTCAGACCATGCGTACCTGGCGCCCAGTGGTAGAATATATTATTACAACAAAGAAATGAGCTTCTGTGCATAATAACACTGGCATGTTCTGTACGAACCGTAGTTCATTATAGTTCATTGTAAAATAGCAACAGTAGTGTAATTATGGTCAAAACCCTATAAATAGCATTTGGAATAATATATCTTTCTCTCAGAATGAATGCAGCATGGTTTATATAGCGTTATCGGAATATACGGGGTGTAGGCTACTGACTAACTGCGCTCCGCGTAGCTTGATTGATTGATTGATTGAAAAGTTTATTAACAGATTGCAGAATGGGTACAGTACAGTACAGCTCAGTACATACAATTGTTAATTGGGGATGCAGACCAACTTTCGTCTTGTTTACATCAGGGTCCCCCATTTTCAATTCATCATAAATCATAAAGCTCAACTCGTTATTATTTTGCGCACAGACCGCCGAAACACGGGAACGTTTTGATTATATTTAAAAGGCTTTACGTTAAACGAAACAAGTGGAATTTCGAAGCTGTAAGCAGAATAAGTCATATGAATATAGTGTTCTTCCCCCTTTTTACTGTATAAGAAATAATAGAAAACGCATTTCAATGACACCATGCAGATAGTGGACAGACTATATGATGGGATTCAAGTTCGCGTTTTTGTTGCTCATAGGCATGCTGTCAGAGTATGATATCTTAATCAAACATTCTAGAACATTTGTCGTCACAGATCATGTCCTAATAGAACATAGGCTATGGCATGGATCGTGATATTGTGTGGACTGTTATTATTACTGTACACCGGTACCACCCATTGTGACAACAGCCTTGTGAGTCCCGCACACAAACATGATGGAATTCAAGTTCATGTATTGAAAGGCAGGCTACAATGACATCATACATGCAGTGAGATTCATTGTTCTTGTATATGCTCTCGTATTATATTGTTTATATAGGCTACCCAATACTGACATCAAAATAGATTGTAGTATGCCTCTAGAAATCATATGCAGCAGGTAGGAAATTGACGGAAGATCCATCGCGATTTGGAATAGAATTGAGGAGAACTTTAATCCCTGCCCCTGGGTATTAATCAAACAACACGGGAAAAGGCAGTCATATTCCAGCGCGGTCTTTATTAGCCGACAACAAAATAGATGCCTCTAAAAATCATATAGCCAATCGAACACAACTAATAAAGGCATTCATATTACAGCACGGTTATAATGACACACAACCAACGCCAAACAGTGGTCAACGAACGGTCTTTATTAGTATTTTGAGCTGTCCAGGCAGAATTGCAGCAATGGTCTTAGGGAGCCGTTGATATCTGACATCACCGTTTACAAATCCGCCTTTTATTTATCCCATAATACGCGATAGTGTCTTCTTGGTTCGACAGCAGTGAATTCTCCGTGGAGTTTCTCAGAGTCCCGCTCGGGTCAGTCCATTATTTCACATCCCATGGGGGGTGTTTCCTCATTTTCATGACCATATATGGATAATCATGCACGAGCATTGACGGTAGAACAAAGTGGTATTCATCAACACGGAGGAGCATAGAGCCTGCTTACGCACCGTGTGATGAATCCCGACTTCCCTGTGCGTACACTAGTTCTACATTCCGTGCTTACGTGTGGAAATAGAAATGTTCTATGCACACTATTGATGAATGAGGGCCCAGGATTTTGGAAACGTATGTTATGTCAGTCTTTTCATACGGAGCAGAAGCATGGACGCTGAATGAAGAGGCAAAGAGGATGATATACTCTTTTGAAATGTGGACGCTGAGGAAGATGCGGAAGATAACATGGAAGGATAAGATCAAGAATGAGGAGGTACTGAGAAGAGCGGATATGCAAGGAGGACAGCTGCTGGAGAGGTTGAAAAAGAGAAAGATGGAGTTGTGCGGGCATGTTCTGAGAGGATCCAGCGGGGAGATGTTCAAAAAGGTGGTGATGGGGAAGGTGGATGGAAAGAGAGGAAGTGCAAGACCAAGAAGAGGCTGGGTAGACGACGTCTGTGATTGGAGCGGAGTGAGAGGCGAAGTCACGGAGTTGGAGAGAAGAAGTGGGGACAGAATGGGTTGGAGAGTGATATGCAACCTTCGGAACGAAGAAGCCACCTAATGATGATGATGTATCCATATCCGTAAATTTTTGCTAAGCTAGGCTAGCTTGCAGCCAGATAGATTACTAGGGGCGACAGGGGCGACAGGAGGTAGAGTGGTCATCATGTAATCGGAAGGTTTGCGGTTTGATTCCCGGTTCGATTCACACTCCTCTCAGGCAGTGTGTCGAAGTGTCCTTGAGCAAGACATTTTCCCACTAACTGCTCCCGATGAGCAGGTTGGCACCTTGCATGGTTGCCTCCACACGCCGTCGGTGTGTGAATTAATGGGTGAATTTGAGGAACAAAAAAAAGTTCTTTTGATAAAAAGCGCTATATAAATGTACCATTTACTGAACATACAGAGAGGAAATTGGTACAATGTATCTATCTTCTTCTTTGACTCAGGAGAAGATTATGCATTTTCCATAATGGTGGCGTAACACATTGACACGCTGCTGGGAGGAGCCTTCTGATTACCGGACGACAGCTCTACCTCCTGACCCACTGTTGCCTCCTGACCCACTGTCGGCTAATGATATTTGGTAGTCTCTGGCGTGTTCATAAACCTGTCTTTAGTGGCCTGCGGATTGCAGGCCTGTCAAGGGGAAGGTCCAAACGCGTGAAACCCATGTAAATGGCAGCGGTGATACACATACGTTGTCTCAAGACTTAGTCCTGCTGTACAGTATCATCAAATGCGCATGTCGGTGTGAAATGTATGTGTGCCATTATTACTATCAACTGTAATAATTGTGGAATATTACTATAATGAGCTGTATGTGTATGAACCAAGCATCTCACTGTAATGTACCTGTACTTTATTCGTGACAATAAACTACTACTACTACTACTACATGTGATTTTAATCTGCCAATTAAAATGAAGGATTTAAACTGTGTGCGTCTGTGTGACTGTTTCTACGCGACGTGTACTACCTGCAGAACACTGTCCCTGGGCATCATGTCGGTGAACAGGTTAACGTGGTAGGAG
>NC_140174.1:65428662-65436162 GCF_963971535.1 Notolepis coatsorum
CACACACACACACACACACACACACACACACACACACACACACACACACACACACACACACACACACACACACACACATACACACACACACACACACACACACAAATGAGGGGCAGGGGTATATGGCACAGGAGAGGGGGAGCGGCCTGCAGCATGTTAGCACCTCTGTGCACGTCACTGTATTCTCCTCTCTGTGGCCTGCTCCTGATTGGGATTCCATAAAGGATTTTGTTGTTCTCGAGGCCCATAAGGCTTTGCATACCTCTACGAAACTGGAGAGGGAGTCCATAATAGTTAACAGGGGGCAGGCATGGGAGATCAAGAGAGTTTGTCCGTTTGAGTTGGATTTAAGGTGTTCAACAATGCTCAGCCAATCATTCCAGGATCATCTGCCTTGTAGAGGGTGACGCCATCTCTTGATCTGACCGGGGTTATGTTCTTCCTCTGTGGACCATAGATAGACTTGATGGTGTTGTAAAAAGCATGGGAGTTGGGGGTGATGTCAGTGTGGTGTTGTATTTGACTGGCACTTTTGGTCAACCAGTCATTATCCATGGCTCTGATGGTGTGCTGGGTTTCGGCCCTGTTGAAGTGAGCCTTCAGTGAGGTGGATTGGGTGTTTTGGAGGTGAGCTGCAAGGGCCTTGTGTTTTGCCTTAATGCGGTTATGAATACCTGGGCCCTATTCCCCGTACCTGGTTCAACTAAGTCGATCAAGAGTCCCATTATCCAGATTCAATTAACCCGATGTTTGAAGCCGGGATTTTCCTGTTCCTCGAAGGTGGATTCAGTCTCGTTAACTCGAACCAGACTTGAGACCCAGGATAAGTGCGCGCGGCTGCTTCAGTTGAAAAGCCAGCACGTATCGATAGCAGAAATCCTGATTTTCTAACGGCATTGATTGATTAATTGATTTAAAACTTTATTAACAGATTGCAGTACGGCTCAATAGCCTCGCCGACAAGTTAAATGCATAATCTATAGGCTAATTTTAAGTCCCTCATTACCCCAATCAATCAGATTATATTTCTTTAAACTTGCCTGCTGGCAGTAGGTTTATAGAATGGATAATCAAATGAGATCTTGCTAGCGAAAATAATTAGTGCAACTGTTATACAGAATAAGGATACGGCTCTCTTACCCATTGATTGATGTATGGTGGATGTTTTACTTATCTCCACTGTGGTGTGACGGTTTGTCCTTTTGACTTTCACGCAGACGACCGGGGTTCGAATCCCACTTCTTCTAGTCTTTTTCTTCTTTTTGCAATGTAGGAATAATTCAATTTGGTGCACGTTGAGAGCTATATAAAGAATGACATCCTCAATGCATGTAGATTTATAATATTTTAACTTAAAACTAGGCAACTTTTGGGGAGCTCCAGTAGCTCACCGCGTACCTCGAACGCTATTTCGGCGTCGGGGACAACCGTGCGCGTCACGGATCTGGGGTAGCGAGTTCGACTCCCGGACTAGCCGTATTTTCTCAGAGTGTCTTTCCCCCCATCTATACCCCCATTCAACCTGTTTCTGTCGGTCATACTTGACCAGAAAAAAAAGCGATAAACGCGAAAAGAACCAGCTGACTGGTCAAAGTTTAAAAAAAAACTAGGCTACTTTTGCGTATAATCATTAATATTATATTCCAAAAAAATGATATTGGAAACGCGGGGTTTCGAACTCGGGCCGTCGGGTTGACAGGTTTGAGCACTAGCCGTTGGACCACTGTGCCAGACGGGATATATCATTTGTGTATCCATCAATGGACAAAGACCCGTGTTTCGAATATTTTTCTTTTGAATGAAGTTTTATCTCTTTATTCTCAAATGCATTAATGTGACGTCAACGGCTCATTAAATTTCTCAAATCCGTCAAACAGCGCATCTCATCAGACATTTTAATCCCAGTTACAATATCACAATAACGTGTGAGTGATGATACAATTCAACAATCCTCAGAGTCCTCGTAATTCATAATCCACAAAAACCACAATCCACGCATAGACACTTCAATTTTATGCTTGAATGAAACACAATCCGGGCTCTCCGTTAAGCAAATCTACAGCGGAGAATATATGAAACTAATCAGAGCCAAACGGCCGATAGGTTTCATTCATTAAAAATATCCCTGAGGGATTCACATTTGCAATGCGCCTGCAGCGTGTATCGCACTCCGAGCGCCGTATATGACGTGCATTATTTTATTTAGGACAAAGTAAATCTATAGGCTGAATATGATTTATTATCAGCATTTAGTTCTATTATTATACATTTCAAAAGCCCCCTCTAGGAAAACGAAGCACAGAAACATAATTCAGAATGGTATAAATGGGATCTCTAGACTGTGAGAATCATTTCAGGAAGCGAGCTGTCATTTATTTGCGGGGGCGTGGCCATGGTTCATCCGGCTAACTGAAGTTAACCCTGCTCTCGACCAGGCTCAAACTTTTTGATCTGTTGTCATGGTGATTTAGACAATCGAGCGTCAGGGAACATAAAGGTCCGGCTTAAGTCAGGCTATGCTGGAAATTATCCGGCTAACTCAGTTAGCCAGGTACGGGGAACGGGGCCCTGGTGAGCTGTTGTCAAACCAGTCTGGGTGTCTCTGTCTGGTATAGCCTATAGACTCCACTGCCGCCTCGTGAAGGGTAATACGTAGGGTGCTCGAGTGGAACTGATGGGGTATGGTGTTTCTGGTTTGAAATCTGTTCTCATAACTGGTTGATTGAGTGCATTGAGTTCAGTGCATCACAGTTGAGCTTCCTGGTGGTATTTTCCTCCGTTGAGAGCGGATTTCCAGGTTGAGTTTGGCTCTGACCAATCAATGGTCTGTCCAACAGTCAGCTCCATGCTGGTGACTCTCACCTCCTTCCTGTCAGCTTGACAGACAATGATGTAGTCCAGGAGATGCCAGGGTTTATAGTGGGGGTGTTGCCAGGAGTTCTTGAACTTGCTCTTAAGTTGGAACAAGGTGTTTAATGACCAGTTGATGCTCAGATCAGAGTGAGGAGGCAGACTGTTGTTAAGCGTGCCCACACCGTGTTGTCCAAGCACATCATCCCACAAGCCATTGTCAGAGCCCACTCATGCGTTAAACTCTCCTAGGAGAATGAGCTTGTCAGTGGATGCTGTTTTATTTATGGTGGAGTCGTTGAAAGGTGGCTTGTACTCACTAAACTTTATTTATACTCCTGCCCTCATGTCCAGTGATGATGAGTTACAGTAAACAGTATGTATAAAGTATGAATACAACAAGATAAAAACAAACACAAATACAATTGGCCAAACACATTAGCTCCCTGCATCAATAACCAATCAGATGTTTTTGGCCTGCCAAGCCGTGTTCCCCCGTCTCTGTTACAGAGTCCTCACCCTGGAAGCGGGTTTCGTTGAGGGCCGCAATTTCAATGTTTTACCTCTTTAGCTCATGGGCAACCAGCCTGTTCTTTGGGGGTGAGAAGAATCAGTACACACATCCAGAAGAGATCAGACATTCCAGGTCGTAATTGTGAGTTTGACGTGGGTTTTCTTTTTTCAACTTTTCATCAAGCTTTCATTAACACTACACAATAATCCAGTGTCTTCCAATGACATCACAGGAAGACATATGTTAATTAATTATAGACCCGCTGTTTTTGTCCGTCTGCTACCTCTACTTTCAATGGAGAGTGATCATTAAGTTGGACAGGGCTGATGATGTGTCCATCTCCTTCAGATTTGTGTCCATTTTGACGGACAGAAATGTTTGATGAGGGTGAACCTTTGGGACGAGGGTGAACCCAGGGCACCCGCACTAAACACAAACCAACAGGCAGCAATATCTTCTGTTTGTTTTCTCTCCGTTTTGTGATGGATCAATGTAGTCACTCCCTAAGTGTCAAACTGAATTAATGTGCAAAAACAAAAAAGTGTTTTGGGGATTTATGTGAGATTATGTGTATAATAAATCAGCCCTGAGTTTTTTGGTGAAGTGCCCGTTTTAAGCTACCTCACTGTCTTGGGAGCAGAGGCAGTAAAGTCTTTGTCTGGAGTCTGGGGATAGTGCTGCTTATAAAGACCCCCTCCATATGTATTTTAAACCCTTCAAAAGTTCTATATTGAATAACAATTTGCATAAATATAGTTTTTCCACCAAATTGTTCAATAAACAACTGAAAATGAATTAGCAGCATCTCTACACCTTTACCCTGGGAATGCAATGATCTATGAGTATGCAAATTACAACAAGCACCCATTGATCAAATCAAATGTATTTGTAAAGCCTGCAATCACGTTATTGTCCCCATGGGCTGGACAAGTCTTCTTTAAACAAGTCAAGAAGAAACATCACAATCAATCAAGTCCAAGTCAGCAGCATATATTCTTTCAAGACATCAAGTTCAAGTTTCTTTAATAGTTGTCATACAGAAGTACAGAATACTTTTATACAAAATGCTTCTTTATGTTACGCTCCAGAGACTATGCTAGACAAAAGATAAGTATGAAATAAAATAGTATAGCATGTAAAAATAGAAGTAAAAAATAGAAGTCACGTACGTAGACACAGTGTTCAGTATATACATATGTACAATGTTCAATGCAGAATAGAAGTAACTGAGTTACCATACAATATACAATATACTATGCAATATACTAATATACAATATAAGCAGAAATGGGATGAGGTACAGTTTAGGTACAATTTACAGTAAGGCGTACTGAGGTATGGGTTGTAGTGCAAATCCTTTACCAATAAATATAAAGTGTGTTTAGGTGTTCTAAAGTGTGGAGAGTGGGTGCTGCAGTGTGTTGTTTGTTTAAAGTGAGTGTGTGCGTGTGGATGTGTGTGTTGTGAGTGCATTTGATGGTTGTTGCATAGTGTTATTGTTCATTGAGTAACCTGATGGCCTGGGGATAGAAGCTTCTTCTGAGTCTTTCTGTGCTTGCCATGAGACTCCGGTATCGCTTGCCTGACTGCAGCAGTTCAAAGAGGCAGTTGTTTGGGTGGCTGGAGTCCTTGATAATTCTCTTAGCCTTACCCCTACACCGCTTGTTGTAAATGTTCTGGGGAGTGGGAAGCCCCTCTCCAATTGTGCGTTCGGCTGAACGTGCCACTCTATGTAGTCTGCTACGGTCTTGCGGCGGTGTTATTCCCAAACCAGGAGGTGATATTGCCAGTCAGGATGCTCTCTATTGTACATGAGTAGAAGTTCTTAAGGATCTTCTGACTGACTTGGAACTTCCTTAGACGCCTGAGGAAGTAGAGGCGTTGTCGTGCCTTCTTCACAACACTGTCAATGTGTGTGGTCCATGTCAAGTCCTCGGATATGTGGGCTCCGAGGTACTTAAAACTGCTCACTCTCTCAACCGGTGCCCCGTCGATGCTGAGGGGGCTGTAGTCCCTGACCCCCGACCTCCTAAAGTCCACAATCATCTCTTTTTGCTGACGTTCAGGGAGAGGCTCTTCTCCTGGCACCATCCCGCCAGGACCTTGACCTCTTCCAGGTAGGCCCTCTCGTCGTTTGCAGAGATCAGGCCCACCACTACTGTGTCATCAGCAAATTTGATGATTGTGTTGTTGTTCCGCTGAGCCACACAGTCATGTGTGTACAGGGAGTAGAGGAGGGGACTCAGAACAAGTCCAAGACCCACTGGCAGAGGTCATAGTTCAAGCCCAGGTCCCTGAGCTTGGCTATGAGTTAGGAGGGGACTATGGTATTGAATGCTGAGCTGTAGTCGATGAATAGCATTCTCACATAGTTCCCCTGCCTCTTGTCCAGGTGTGATGCTGCTGTGTGCAGCACATGGGCTATGGCGTCCTCCGTGGACCTGTTGGAGCGGTATGCAAATTGCAGGGGGTCCAGGTTGATGGGGAGGGAGGAGCAGATGTAGCCCTTTACTAGCTTCTCAAAGCACTTCATGGCTATGGAGGTGATAGCTACAGGGCGGTAGTCGTTGAGGCAAGCAGGCTTGGATTTTTTTAGGTACAGGGATGATAGTGGACTTCTTCAGGCAGGTGGAGATGACAGCCTCGCAATTCAAGTGTGGATACAAGGCTCATTCTGCCAGTGGTTTCGGCAAGTCGGATCATGCGGCCATCTTTCTTTCTCCAGAGTATAAACAAAGAATCAAGTGCGCGCTGGTAGTCTCGCGAGAGGTGCAGAAATGGTCTGTGGAATCAGAGGAGACGCTCCAAGCTGCACTACCACAATTAGAGTTTACCCAAATCAAAAACCATGGGTAGACAAAAGTCTACACTCAAGTTAGGTTGCGCCAAATCCTTGCATCAATCCTCACCTTTTTACGACACGATGGCCTGAGATTTCTATAATCTTATATTTCACTAATAACAGTTCAAATCATTGGTAAACAAACATAGTGCTGAAAATATACACTCTGACTGCTGTTTTGACAGGGTTAGTTAGGGTCTTTACTCTTGGCTACATTTGAAAATGTATGTGATGTCATTGTCGGTCCGGTACCGGACCGCTCGGCTTAAGATGTTAAACATTGGACGGCCCGACCATGGGCCGTCACGCACACACGTGCACGTTTCATAACTTTGTCCTTGTCTGCCGGCTCCGGGTTGCATTTTTCCCGATCAACCAATACATTGTTGGAAAGTAAAATTTTACACTGTTTGATTGACACCATACTTGACCTATTGCGTGCATCCAGTCTCGGGTTACAAGACCAAACAACCGACGAACATCATTTGACAACGGACCAGTCACCTCTGTTGGTGAGAATGATTGACCGCCTTTTTAGCCAATGAAATTCTGGAGCCAACGGTATCCCACGCGAGAGCTGATTGCAATGTCAAGGGGGCAGAAGAAGACAAACAAGTTCTTTCTTTTGACTCACATGTCTGAATGAATGGCAGCGGGCAGCCATTTTGTATAATCATGCTGAATTATTGCGGGTACACACATTACAAAAACATTGGGATTGTTATCAACTTTGGACCTGTACTAGATAAGACTTCAGGCTATGGAACCGTTTTACGCCGAGGCATGCCGAGGTATATGGGTACACATTTTCTCAACCATTAAGTTAAAACATTTACCTTTATTGGTTGTAACAGTATAAGAATTAAATAGTATATACCCCTGTCAAATATTAGGAACAAGTGGCTACAATGGGGGAAAATCACATGTCAAATCTCACTCCCCAGGTCTAGAAGATCAACCTATTAGTGACATCACACATGCAACTCAGATTTCAGGAAAATACTCTCCTTTCTCTCATTCAAGGCGTCATTTATTCTCCTCCATTACACTCATGCCCCCCCTCTTCTACATCACTCCCCTCCTTTCCTACCCCATCTTATCCTTTTCTCAAACCTCTTCCTTTCCTATCCTCTCCTATTTCCTTGTATTTTCTCTATTCTGTCCTTCCTCTTCTCTCTTCTCCTCACAATGCTTTTCTGATTATCTGCCTCAATCCTATTATCTTCTCTTCTTTCCCCTCCCCTCCCCTCCTCTCCTCACCTATCCTCTCCTCTCCTCTCCTCTCCTCTCCTCT
>NC_140174.1:65440949-65485949 GCF_963971535.1 Notolepis coatsorum
ACACACACACACACACACACACACACACACACACACACACACACACACACACACACACACACACACACACACACACACACACACACACACACACACACACACACACACACAAATGAGGGGCAGGGGTATATGGCACAGGAGAGGGGGGGGGCGGCCTCCAGCATGTTAGCACCTCTGTGCACGTCACTGTATTCTCCTCTCTGTGGCCTGCTCCTGATTGGGATTCCATGAAGGATTTTGTTGTTCTCGGAGGCCCATAAGGCTTTGCATACCTCTACGAAACTGGAGAGGGAGTCCATATAGTTGACAGGGGGCAGGCATGTTAATTTAATTTAATTGTATTTGTTTCACAAAATATAGGGTGTGGCAGAGAGACATGTGAAGGTTTATATACTGTATAAGCCACACCCAAAAGTTAAACATATAAAATATGAAATACAAACATACATAATCCTCAATACATTTTAAGTATATATATAATATGCTTACCAACTGTTCGCGTTGTTTTTACTGCAACACTACTATCACCGACATCTAAGATGGGAGATCCCCCCTTGAATGGCCCTTCTAAGGTTTCTCTCCTCCTCATTGCCTGTGGTGCATTTTTTTCCTATTGCTAGGTTTTAGTGAGTTTTTCCTTACATTCGCGTGGGGTATGTCTGGGAGTGTTGCATTTATTTATTTTGCACTTATTTGACATTTTTGGACCTTATGGTGTCCTTGTTTTGTTCTTGAATTATTGTGATGTTTCTTCTTGACTTGTTTAAAGAAGACGTGTACGGCCCATGGGGACATTAACGTGTGTTGTCGGGCCTTACAAATAAATTTGATTTGATTTGATATTAGTGTTACCATGTTTACTCTATGAACAACAGTGATCGACAAATGTTTCGCATGACCTACACACACACACACATGTACACATACACGCACATGCACAGTTTGCGATTAATACTATATTATGATTATGTAAATTCTCTCTACGTGGACCCATTAGTGATTATATGCGACACACAGAGAAGCTAAATATAACCAGAGAATAACATGGCATTACTGAGACTAACCGGTTTAAGGGTTAACGGGTTAACTAAGGCTAATGGGTTTACTGACTCTACAGGGGAGGCAGTAACCAGTGCATCGGGGGGAGAAAAAACCATGCACATGGAACCACAGTGCCGGGTGCACAGACAACACCTAGGTTCTGCTGTGCTGAAACAAGAATGACCTAATAGCAGCGCACCGATATACAATATTGATGCATCTTCTGACATGACAATGGAGCCTATAAACTACACATGCACTATATGGTAGTGTTGTCAAAAATATCGAAAAATCGATACATATCGATTCTGAATATTTAAAACGGTTTCAATACTCATTTCCCAAAATATCGATATTTAATTATTCATAAAAAAAAAAAAAAAAAAAATATATATATATATATATATATATATATATATATATATATATATATATATATATATATATATATATATATATATAAGGAAGTTGCATTAGGGGATGTTTTTAACAAACATGGTTTTTGTAGTTATGGAGAAATATGCAAAAAATTTAATCTCACCAAGTCCACATGGCTTTTTTACATACAGTTACGGCTATGTTTGAAGTCTCACGGTGTTCCATTAGACATACCAATTGAACACCACAGATACCACAAATTCTTCTATGAAAGAGAGACATCGAGAGGTTTTGTTTCAGATTTGTATCATCAATTACTAACGTCCTCGTATGAAACCCTCCAACTAGACTCTGTCTGGAGGAGGGATATACCAGACCTGGAAAGTGACTTTGATTGGCAAGGAGCCTGGGCAAATGTCCGACTTACATCAAGGAACCCGGACCATCAACAAATCAATCTTAACTATATTCACAGGACATACTTGACTCCTATAAGACTGAACAGAATGGGTCTTAAACAAGACTCCAAATGCTCCCAATGTACAAATGGGGACGAAGGGACATTTATGCACATGTATTGGGACTGCCCACCAGTTAAGATATTCTGGAAAGATGTGACCCAACAATTATCAAAACTCGTATCTTGGAATATACCTGTACACCCCTCTGTATTACTATTGAATGATGTTTTTGAGTTTGCAGTACATCCACAGCTAAAGAGATTGGTTTTATACGGGTATCACAGTGGCTAAAAAGGTGATAGCATCACGCTGGTTTCAACCGGAAAAAATGTGCCGGAAGGTTTGGTTTCTTACATATCTTGATGTGATTTATCAAGAAATATCTACAGCAAGAATTCTGGGTCTCAATGAATCCAAAATGACAATGTGGTTAGAAGTGGTGGAGAGAATAAAAGCTAGCTTATAATGGTAGTGTCTGGTTAGGAGCGAGGGATAATGGAGGTACTATCCAAAGAGGGGTCCGGGAGGGGGGGGGTTCGAGCTGGAGCATATGTGTGTAGGTTTTTAGATAACAGGTATTAAGGGTATATCCTGTATAAGACATATGGTATAAATGGTAATTTCGTTGGATATACACTGTGTATTAATGCTTGTGTATCTTATCGTGTGTTGTCATGTTTGTTTATATGTGTGTTTAAAAAAAATTATAAAAAAAAATAAATAAAAAAAGAAGTTGTATTGTTCATTTCAATACCTGTACACAGTAGTCCACACACACACACACGTGTGTATTCAGTTAAGTCGGAATATGACTGTAATACAAACAGTTCAGCTTGTCAGGTACATGCAACACAGATTAGTGTTGACATCTGTCTGCTTGAGAAAATACCATGTTCTGCGATAAGAATTATTGAAGTGAGATGAACAGTTATTTTTAAATGTGTGATCTAAAGATAAACAAAGGGTTTTAAAAAGTGTTATATTTATCTTCTCTTATAGTACCAGAGAGAAGCTGAGGAGAATCAACCAGCAACAAAAGCAAAATGTATTTAAAAAAAAAATAAAAATAAAAAAGATTTACATTTTAAGATAGAACCTTTTCCCCCGTGGTATCGAAAATGGTATCGAATATCGATACTTTTCAAGGTATCGTATCAAAGTTTGAAATTCCAGTATCGTGACAACACTACTATATGCCCACAACGATGGGACTTATACAATGGCATGCAAATATCTAGATTCTGATTGGCTGAAACAGTGAAGTTGCCGGTTGTTATTTAGTATAACACACTCCACGTGACCCCAGATCCCTCCCACAACTGAATTACTTATTTGTTTCGGTCTGAATCAATCCGCCATAGATACAGTGGCGGCCGGCCAATAGGGGGCGCTGGGGCGCCGCCCCCGCCCTGGTGAATAGAGCAGGAAGAAGAAAATGTTTTATTTTTATTTTAGACCCCTAAAAATAAACTAAACATGTTTAAAATGAATAATATTCATTTCATTTCAATATTTCATTTCGCCTATCAGTGTGTTCAAATATGATGTAATCGGGGCGCGTTTTTCTAGCGCTCGAAGCAAGCTCTGTGCCACTGTACTCCCCACGTCATCAGACAGAAAAGAATGCGAGGAGGAGCCAGTCAGTCCTATTTTATTTATTCAGTTTCGATTCAGTGTGTTAGCTTAGCTAGGCTCATGGTTCGGTAATAAGATATAAGAAGTGTATTCTCAGGAGTTGGAGAGATCAGCACAAGATACTGTACATTACTGACAGTGTTGGATTTGGATTTATATGGAGTCTGGACAGTGGACATACACTTTATCAAGCCCTTGGACCACAAAGCTTCTCGAAGGGTTAACGCGATGGCTCAAGGCTCGTTCCAACCTGATGCAGCAAAACAACAAGTGAGTCTAACCATATGTACTGTTCTGTAGTTACTGAAACTGATTGAATATGGCAAGTCAAGATTCAAGAGGTTTATTTCACATTATACATGATACACATAAGTGCAATGAGGTCTGATATGAGTGAGTGACGCGATATATATCTCTATCTCTTTATTTCTCTCTCTCTCTTTCTCTCTCTCCCTGTCTCTCATGCTCCCTCTCTCTCTCTCTCTCTCTCTCTCGCTCGCTATCTCTCTATCTCTCTCTCTCTCTCTCTATCTCTCTCTCTCTCTATATCTATATCTCTCTCTCTTTCTCTCTATCTCTCTCTCTCTCTCTCTCTCTCTTCTCTCTCTCTCTCTCTCTCTCTCTCTCTCTCTCTATTTCTCTCTATTTCTCTATATATCTCTCTCTATCTCTCTCTCTACCTCTCTATATCTCTCTCTCTATCTCTCTCTCTCTCTCTCTCTCTCTCTCTCTCTCTCTCTCTCTCTCTCTCTCTCACTGCATCTATCTCCCTCTCTATCTCTCTCTCACTGCCTCTCTCTCTCTCTCTATCTCTCTATATCTCTCTATCTTTCTCTCTCTCTCTCTCTCTCTCTCTCTCTTCTCTCTCTCTCTCTCTCTCTCACTGCCTCTCTCTCCCTCTCTCTCTCTCGTGTTGACAAAAGAAAAAGAAAAAGCTTTACAATTTACATACTGTAGCTGTCCCTTTGTTCATTAATGTTTAACCTAAATGTAGAACAACTCGCCAAAAGTGACCATTGAAAAAAGCAGGAAGGGGATCGGACCGGCCGCCACTGCATAGATAGAAAAATGGAAGTATGAATAGCTTTTGAACGAATCCTCCAAAAAAGATAGAGTCAACTGGAATATGTTAGTTTGTTACATACACATGGATTATTTAATTAATTTGTCATGACTCATTGTGAAACAAAAGAAAAATCACAACAACAAAAAAAATTACTGACGTAAAAAAAGAATTGTCAGATGTTATTGATTGATTGATTGAAAATGTTATTACCAAATTGCAGAATGGGTACAATACAGTATGGCTCAATACACACAATTGTTATGGGGATGCAGACCAGAGAAATATGTTCATCTAGTTTACATCAGGGTCCCCCATTTTCAATGCATCATAACATATATGACATACATGACATACATATAGACAGTACTGCTACATCTTGTTTAAGAAGCACAGTGAAGTTACCGGTTGTTATTTGATTGATTGATTGATTGAAAATGTTATTAACATATTGCAGATTGGGTTCAATACAGTACAGCTCAATACACACAATTGTTAAGGGGATGCAGACCAGAGAAAGACTTTCATCTTGTTTACATCAGGGTCCCCCATTTTCAATGCATCATAACATAATGACATACATGATGACATACAGATAGACAGTACTGCTACATCTTGTTTAATTAAGAAGCACAGTGAAGTTACCGGTTGTTATTTGATTGATTGATTGATTGATTGAAAATTGTATTAACACTTTAACTGCCGGAAGACGTGTTTAGGCGTCCTTCCCCGCCATGCTCAAGTTGCCGAAGACGCTGTAACTCGTCTTTGATATCAATATTTCAAAAATTTGTGATCGGATTCATATTTCCCATCCGCTGGCCTGAGACCCACCAAAAAGCATCACTGAACCCTCTAGCGGTTCAAGAGTGCCATCTGGTGGCCGATCGGCGCAATCGCCAAACAGGAAGTTACTTGGACGATGTGCTGTTCACCAGTGTTCGGCAAGTTACTTTAAAAAAGTAACTAGTTACAGTTACTTCTTCCAAAAGTAACTAAATTACTTACTCAGTTACAAATTATAAAAGTAACTAGTTACTTCAGAAAGTAACTATTGCGTTACTTTCAAGATTTTTTTTACATAAACAACATACACAAATCTAAACTATTTTAATGTTGCTGTGGGACAAAGTGAGACTAGCCTCCAATCAAATGCCATGTATGTAGATATTATAATTACTATGTTTATATAGTGGATCATACTAATACAAACAGAATAGATGTTTTGGAACTTTTGATATGTATTGCCCCTCAACAGGCCACAACTGGGCAACATTAAATTATGCTTGTTAAGCACTATACCAAAAATAAATAACAAATATATACTGATTGATTGAACATTTTAATTAACAGATTGCAGAATGGGTACAATACAGTACGGCTCAATACACACAATTGTTAAGGGGATGCAGACCAGAGAAAGAGTTTTGTCTTGTTTACATCAGGGTCCCCCATTTTCAATTCATGACATTTATGACGAAAGTCTTTCTCTGGTCTGCATCCCCTTAACAATTGTATGTATTGAGCTGTACTGTACTGTACCAATTCTGCAATCTGTTTAATAAACTTTTCAATAAATCAATCAATGACATACACAACATACAGATATAAGAATCTAGTCGAATCATCTAAACTAATCTAATCATGACATTTAAGACATGCATGACATACAGAGATATATATATAGATCTCTGAGCACCTGAAGCCTGTGCTATTAAACCAGGAAGTGCAGCACTGTTGATAAGGCTGTCAGCACTGCAGTAGAGCCACTCAGTGCCCTGCGCTGCAAAGAGTGAACACTAAACGCTCATGGACCCGCGGTCTCATGTTGACTGAGTCGCTTGTGTTGTTCGTTGGATTCGTTTTTGGGCTCAAAACGTACACTACACGGACCGCAGTCTCATGCTGACTGATCAGTGATCGCTTGTCTTGTCGCGCTGTGTGTCAGACTCACGCTGACTGATCGCTTGTCTTGTCGCGCTATGTGTCAGACTCTGGATGCTTTAGACACCCGCCCACCTCCACCTCTGATTGGCTTACCATGACATTGTATTCAACCTCAGCCAATTGTCAGCATGTATGCTTGGCTCGCGCACTGTCCACTAAACAAGGAAGAACATATTATTGCCTCTCGGCGCAGAGATCTGTCTGATGAAAGAAACAAGTTAATTCATAGTAACGCGCCGCATTTTTTTGCAGTAACGGTAATGGCGTTATTAAGATTGGAAGAGTAATCCGTTAGATTACTCGTTACTGAAAAAACGAACGCCGTTAGTAACGAAGTTACTTATAGCGCCGTTATTCCCATCACTGCTGTTCACCCATATTACTTCCGGGCACTCGGTATAGGTTCCGGCACTCTAGCTCGTCACAATACATAGCGATCCGTTGCCAATAACTCGATAAACAACATGATTTGGACGTATATACTATTATACAAGCTGGAAATGGACCGGATATTTCTACATCCCATAATGGAAAACTGTCTACCCCACGCTGATCGCCCAACGGCCCGCGGAGACTGGGGTGAGTTTTAGCGTGTCATATTTCCGTGTTCGACACTAACTGCTATGATGAACATTTGACCCACATTAGATGAATGGTATAACGCTGCCCACGGAATTATAAACGCCCCCTCGCCCATCCGGTCAACATCAGATGACGTGTAGTAACTTCCAGAAGTCCGTCCAGTTGGATTTTTTTATATCGCGCCGATTGCTATCAAACTGTATTTGATCATCAATATAATGCATTTGGGGCTATAAATCATGTTCTGGAGAAAGCTGCAGAAAGAGATGAAAACATACTTATACTTTAGATCATATTTTAGTATGAATATGTGAATGAAAAAGTTGAACGTTCATACACCCTGAACAATACATATAGGACATTGAATGGGCCCTAATAATGGCAATTTAGCAATAGAATTTAAAAAGTTATAGCCCTGCAAAGAAGGGGAACTTCTCCATAGACAAATAGAGCTGGCAACCTATGGTATATCATGAATTTAGCCTTAGGCAATCAAAGTGTTAACATATTGCAGAATGGGTATAATACAGTACAGCTCAATACACACAATTGTTAACCTATTCCACCCGATGAGACCGGTACCGGTCCCGAAATGACATCTGGTCATAAATCAATATTTTTCAGTGTTGCAAGTAAAAGTTGCAATTTTAATTTCAAACGTATTCAAGTATTAAAGGGGAACTATTTTACTATTTATTTCACTATTTGGGCACTTTTACACAATTCCTGTGAGTCTATGGAACACCTCTGTAATATATATATTTTTTTTATTCATTGTTTTGTATTTCTAATCAAGTCCTCAAAAACAGCATTTTTCTACCTCAAGATCTCGAGCCGTTTTGAGCCTGGGCTCCTAAACCACTGCGCAGCGGCGGCGTCGCCTGAACATTATCATGCAGCGGTGTCTCTCTGACATCACATATCGCACACATTTTCAAATGACTCAGTTCAGTGAGGGTGAATATTGTGAGAGGAGAATTGGAAGAATGCGCCAATATGAGAATTTTGAGACATAGATCATATTAATATAAGTTCACATAGCTAGGAAACAATGCTAAACACTCAAAAAGGCCATTTATAAGATAGTTCCCCTTTAACATCACTAACATGTCACAGCAGCATGTAGAATGTATATGATCATCAATACGTTAGTTTAGCAATAGGTTAAAAGTGTCATTAGATAGATTAAACTTTTCGATTTGGTGAAGTCTATTCCGAGAGGGCGACCATTTTGAAAAATTTTAACCATGAGAATTGTAGTCTTTTTGCTGCCATTTTGTAGCAGAGTTCCACAGATATCGTTCTGCGTTGAACGTTTTTAAAACTACACTTCCTGGAAGATTTTATGGGGTTCAAGGTTCAGAGTTCTGTATGAATTATTTCAATAACTGTTAATATTCTGGATAATAAGCCACAAAAGGTAACATTTTGGTGAATATTGAAAGGCTTTCAAGTTTATCTTCCCTATTGTTAACATGTAGGAACAATTAGATCTGAAATTAGTTTCAAAACGGTTGCACTGTGGGGGTAATTAAAAAGTACAGTAGATTACAGTAGATTTCATGATCTGTTCTTATGCACACCTGGTGATACTAAATCCAAATTGAACTCGGGCATTTGAAAGATAATATATATTAGGGCTGACCCCTATTAGTCGAATAATCCGTAGTCGACTGCCAACCTCTTAGTAAAAAAAAAAAAAATAAAAAAAAAAAAAAAAAAAAAAAAAATATATATATATATATATATATATATATATATATATATATATATATATATATATATATATATATATATATATATATATATATATATATTTATCATTCTTTCCAAAAGAAAAGAGGCATAGAAGCATGGCTAACGCTAATGGCATGCATACCAGAGGCTAACTGCCTAATAAAACAGGCACAGAGGCACTGAAAGAGGATTTCACCCATCTAATGAACACACTAGACTAGACAAATATCAAGATGTATCCATCAGTGGACCAGTTGCATGCTTTTGCAGAGGACAAGAAGCCTTCCGTTGAGTCCTTCAGACATTAAGCACCCCCCAGAGCCCAAATGGAATGATAAAAAAAAGAAAATGTATACTTTTCCCCCCCAATTTTATTAAATTTTTTCATAGTCGACTAATTAGACTATCTGCAAATTTCGGCCAATCATAGTCGACTATCCAAATCCTTAGTCGGGGACACCCCTAATATATATATATATAAATGTGCGAATTGGCTATAATAAGGTAATTTATAAGCCTCCTATTCTATATTCTATAATAATATTTCAAATTGCATTGGTCCGGATGGGAGAATTTAGTACTGTATCTACAGAACCTTCTGTTTAATCATCTTCCCATTATTAATTTCCTTAGATTTCTTGTACACATGATCTCAATAAGGTACTGAATGAGATCAGTGGCAGTTTTTAATGTTTGGTCATTATTAGCATGGTGTTATTCACTGTCAAAGATGCAAAGAAAAATCATAATTCATATTCTCCTTTGTTTCATCACAATTTAAGCAAGCCTAGTAATATACCCAATATTTCTGACACTGTGAATACATTCCCTGAGGTCCATTATAGATGTCCCTAGATACCAATAATATGCAAATAGCCTTGTAGAAGTGGAGAAATATTCCATTTACCTAGGTATATATTTTAGGCGGATTTTCAGAAAATATTCCACGGGTGGAACAGGTTAAGGGGATGCAGACCAGAGAAAGACTTTTGTCTTGTTTACATCAGGGTCCCCCATTTTCAATGCATCATAACATATCGCTGCTGGCTGAACAAAACCTCGTAACTCCATTTATTCTTTTTATTTTTATTTTTATCAACTCAGTAGATCATCCTCCATGTGTGTGTGGTTTTACAAAGTATTCACAATGGGAATGCATTAAACCAATCATCTGTCTAAACCTCGTAACTCTATTCACCCTCAAATCTGTGTTCGTTTTTTTCATCTGCTGAAAAGTTGGGTTTTTGGAGTTACAAGGTTTTGTTCTGCCAGCAGCGATATATGACATACATGACATACAGATATACAGTACTGCTACATCTATACATTTATGACATACCAGATTTACAAATACAGTACTGTTTGTGATACAAGAAGAGTCTAAAAAAGCGAGTATATACATTTGACAAATAAACTGTACATTGGAGGAGGTTGGTAGGTAGGAGATTGGTAGGTGGGTGGAGGGGGTATTTCGTATAACACACTCCACGTGACCCCAGAACCTCAATGTAAATAAACTATAATCACCCTACAAAAACAGTACTGTATTTGTAAATCTGGTATGTCATAAATGTATAGATGTAGCAGTACTGTCTATCTGGGTTTAACATGGTTTGTGGAGCTCCCTCTGGTGTCTACTAGTGGATCTACTATTGGATCTACTTTCTCTGTGGATGGTTTTGTGAATAAATATCCATTATGCTTCAATTACTGTGTGTTTATTCTATAGCAATAAGGTTGGGTGAATTCGGCCATTGTATAAAAGACATTACACCACTTGTAGTCGTGTGTTATATGAATTAGATCATGCCTAGGGGGGTATAACGACTCTCCGCTGCGTGTCGGGCCTAACAACCACCCCTAGGCATGATCTAATTCATATAACTAATCTAACTAATCTAATTCCAAAGACAGGTCCTGAGAGCAGCTGAAAGGAAGTATAGAAAGTCACGCCTCACTGCTGACATCGACACATATCACAACCTCTTGTTAACATTCTCCAAAACCATCACTAATGCCAAAGCTTCTTTCTTCCACCATAGGATCGAGGCCTCTGCCAAGAATCTTCGCAAACTGCATGCTACCATGTCCTCCCTCCTCACTCCCCCCCCTCCCTCATCTTTCTCTGCCGAAGACTTTGCGATCTTCTTTGAGGAAAAAGTGGAGAACATCCGCAGCTCCTTCTCCCAACCCCCACCCATTCCAAATGCTGAATCGAGAACCTCATCCTTCACTCTGTCATCTTTCTCTCCCCTCCCCCCCCCCCCCCCCCCCCCCCCTCTTCTGCCCCCAAGTGACACTGGCACAATGACACTGACTGCACTGCACTAGTCCGTACTGGATCTCTGCACTCTTCACTTTATATATATATATGTACTTTATTGATTAATCCCCCACTGCACTGTTTCGTTTCTTGTCTGTGTTGGTGGTGTTTACTGTGAAAAAAGATAGAAAATGCATACACTGTATTGCTGCAAAAATTACCAATGTGTTTTACACAAATGGCTCAATAAAGGAATCTGAATCTGAATCTGCAACGCACTGCTCGCTGGCCTCCCGGCCACTGCCACTAAGCCTCTTCAACTCATTCAGAACGCAGCGGCCCGCCTGATCTCAAAACTACCGAAGTCGGCCCATGTCACCCCACTTCTTAGGGACCTGCACTGGCTCCCCATTGCTGCACAAATCCGCTTCAAGGCCCTCAACCTAGCATACCGTGCGGCAAAGGGAACCGCTCCCGCCTACCTCCGGTCAATGGTCTCTAACTACACACCCTCAAGACCCCTACGCTCTGCATCTTCTGGCCGCCTCAGACCTACTCATATCCAAGCTCCGGGAGGGTCATCAAAGAGAAGTCGCCTATTCTCAGTCCTTGCCCCACAATGGTGGAATGAACTACCCACCCCAGTTAGGACAGCCGAATCACGTCCAATCTTTCACCGTCGACTAAAGACGCACTTCTTCAACCATTATCTGAATTAAAAAAAATAATTAAAAAAAAATCTAACCCTAACTAACCGTACTGTCATGCACTTGTCCTAATAAACTAACCTACACTGTAGCACTCAACACTTTGATGAACATTGTTGCTCAGCTAATAGAGTTGTGCCCTTCCTGATGGCTTGTCGTACAGAACTTGTAAGTCGCTTTGGATAAAAGTGTCAGCTAAATGACTAAATGTAAATGCATAACACACTCCTGCGCGTGATGTAGGGCTGTACCGAATGTAATTTTTTAACATTCAAAGCTTCGATTGAAGTATTCGAACGAAGCTTCGAATGTCTATAACATTTTTTTAATAAAGTGATTAATCTGATTAAATGAGTATTTTTCTTTTATTAAATCAACTTTCTTTAATGAATATAACATAAATAATCCAATAAGGGCACGGTTGGTATGAAAGTGATGGTGACGTCTTATAGTATAATATTATAATATTAGTGTAGCCTAATCTTTTTTTTTTTAAACTTTGACCAGTCAGCTGGTTCTTTTCGCGTTTATCGCTTTTTCTGGTCAAGTATGACCGACAGAAACAGGTTGAATGGGGGTATAGATGGGGGGAAAGACACTCTGAGAAAATACGGCTAGTCCGGGAGTCGAACTCGCTACCCCAGATCCGTGACGCGCACGGTTGTCCCCGACGCCGAAATAGCGTTCGAGGTACGCGGTGAGCTACTGGAGCTCCCGTGTAGCCTAATCTTTAACTGCAACTGTGAAGAAAACCCCCAGAAAAAAAAATATTAAAACGTTTTTTAATTCGAATGTTGATTTAGAATTTGAATGTCAACATTATGATCGAAGCTTCGAAGCATTCGGTACAGCTCTAGCGTGATGTAATGCTTAATTATATATCTGACCAGCTAACACACATCACAAACACCCTCTAGCTGTGGGGCTTACGGCCCTAGCACACTGCACACCAATGAACACGGACGGACAGACGGGCGGCTGCCTCTTCACGTCCGCTCCCATGTTAACGGACGCTACTGTGCACACTGGCCGCAAGCGGCCTCCCGCGCCGCCTCGAATCCGATTGAAGCGGAAAATATAGTTTGCCGCCCGGGAGCCACCCGCGAGGCGCGCGCCACGCGCATTGTCACAGAAATACAATTGAATATCTGCATTATTACCACAGATATAGATGTTGTTCAACCAGCTGTGTCTGTATCTTTCCAAAATGCAAATAAATGCCCAACCCCCCCCTGTCTGTATGTTTGTTTATACCTATAATTATAACCTACAATGTTGCATAATAATAATAATAATAATAATAATAATAATAATAATAATAATAATAATAATAATAATAATAATAATAATAATAATAATAATAATAATAATAGCAGGATATAGCAGTCATTAACACTTTGAGTGCCACTCACGGCTTTTCTCGGGTTTACGCCCCGACCGCTGAATGCCACGGTCACGAGTATTCTGTTATTTTTTTTTATTTTTTTATTAGCGATCTGAAATCATATTGCATCACACAAGCCTACCGTTGGAGATCCAGGGACCGCCGGCGCTCAGATGTGAAAAAAGCGCCCCCTATCATCTCCCAGATGGTAAATCACCCTTTTGGAATGGACTCAATGAAAGTGAATGGGAGAACGGATTTCTGACTCCACATTTTACTTCTCACTGATGCAGCCGGGGTCTACCAGAGTTCATTCTGGAGCCTCTGAGCCACGGCGAATATGGGTTATACTGTACACACGATGGATCAATACATTTATCGATTTTTTCGAATGGCGATCGGAAATTGGAATAAACCATTTGGATACCATCTGACCTCAGGTAAGGAATCTATGTTATCAGTGTTAGGATAATCAGACTCGTTTTCACGGATATATAAGCGTTTATGTGATATGTGATATGGCTGTTTTGACTGTAAAAGCCATGAGGAAATAAGAGCAGCGATTATCAGCGCACGGCACGAGCGTGCGTGCGCACACATATACTATCGATCATCTAGCGTTTATTTGAAAACGATTCATAAATAGGCCGACAAATGACAACGTTCTGGAATATTCCAGTAAAAGCCGATTATCATAGGCATGGGTTGTTTTTCCCCGGAAAACGGGTGATTTTCAAAATTCTATCAAACGGAAATTAAGCGATAAAAATACAATCTGCCTTGCCAATGTTGACTGGAAAATGAGTCTTTGATAAGCGATGGGCAGATTACATTTACATTTAGATTAGACACATAGCCATAATTTAAAACATAGATTAGGCGATATTAACGTTAACATTGGCCGTGGATGGTGGCATTCAACGGGGTAAAAAGGAAAACACGGCCGGCACTGAAAGTGTTAAGTCAATCCACCTTGTCACCTATAATGACAAACGTTTTATTTGTTTCCTGACAGCTAATTATGGTAATTATGATTATGATTATTATTATTATTATTATGATTGAACAGCAACCATAGGCTTGATATCAGTGTATATTTTATTAACAGATTGCAGAATGGGTATACAATACAGTACAGCTCTCTCTTTTTCTCTCTCTCTCTTTATTCTCCCTGCCTTTCTTTCTTTCTTTCTCTCTTTCTCTCTCGTTTTCTCTCTATCTTTCAATAGATGTTGTTCAACCAGCTAATGTGTCTGTATCTTTCCCAATGCAAATAAACCATATTACTATAGTTAGTACCCTGCCCTGTCTGTCTGTCTGTTTGTTTGTCTATCTGTCATATCTGGTTGTCTGTCTGTCTGTCTGTCTGTCTGTCTGTCTGTCTGTCTGTCTGTCTGTCTGTCTGTCTGTCTGTATGTCTGTCTGTCTGTCTGTATGTCTGTATGTATGTCTGTCTGTCTGTCTGTCTGTCTGTCTGTCTGTCTGTCTGTCTGTCTGTATGTATGTCTGTCTGTCTGTCTGTCTGTATGTCTGTCTGTCTGTCTGCCTGCCTGCATGTCTGTCTGTCTGTCTGCCTGTCTGTCTGTCTGTCTGTTTGTTTGTTTGTTTGTTTGTCTATCTGTCTATATATATGGTTGCATGTCTGTCCCGACAGAGACAGGCATAGATAGAGAGAGAAAGATAGAGAGAGAGATAGAGAGAGAGAGATAGAGAGAGAGAGAGAGAGAGAGAGAGAGATAGAGAGAGATAGAGAGAGAGAGAGAGAGAGAGAGAGAGAGAGAGAGAGAGGGCCAGATATATATAATACAAGTAAAAAAGAGAGGATACAGATAGAGACTGGGAGAGAGGTGGAGATAGACAAAAAGAAAGAGAGAAACAGGATGACAAGGAATGCTTGTTACTAGTTTGGACAGTGTGAGGTATGTTGAAGAACGCGTGTTCAGTATTTATTTATGCTGCTAAACGAGCTCTTATTAAACAGGGTGACTGGACATGCTTTGATCTCTTTTTTTTCAGAATGTGGCTGGAGGACACGTTAGGTACAGTATATACAAATATTTAGAATAGTTGTGAATTTTGAGTGCTGAATAAAAATGTTTTATGTTGAATTGAAATGTATGTACTGTAATTTAGAAATAATTGTATGAAGCATTATAAAAATGAATTGGTCCATCCTACAATACACTTGATCTTGCTTCACGGCACACTGGCCTAGCCCAGCATGATCGTAGGCCTCATCATCAACCATCAACATACTCAGAGAATGGCAATAAAAGCATGTGCATACCTTTCTGTTCAGTTGTCAGACACAGCCCACAAATCATGGAGCCAATGGCCTCTTTCTCCCTCTTGGACAGACCTACTGCGTGTCATAATCCATTTGATAATTGATAATCCATGACCTGTCGCCGGCCTGACAAAGACCTGACGACTTATTTGGTCTGCAAGGGTCCGACTTGTTTTGAAAAAGCTCAACAAATACGACTTGTTTACATTTTACCAGTTTTCCACTATGTTGGTGAGAGTTACCTACATCATGCAATCAGCTGTAGGCTAGTTCATGCTCGCAAAACTCAAACACTGCGCTTAGGGCATGGGTGACTGGGTGACCTGATTTACATTTCTCAAGAACGTTTTATTTTCTTTCTTCTTCTTATGAAGAAAGCTAACCTATGGTTAGAGAACTGACTTCAAAACGATGGGTGGGCACCTGCTTGTGGTCCCCAGCAGGGGGCCAGGTGGTTCTTAAAGCTAAAGGTTCTCAGAGGCAGAGAACAGATGGCTTGGCAATAGTGTTCATTAAAATAGGTCCTGTTATTTAAACACTCTTCTCCTCACTAATCTGCCATATTCTCTGCTCCTAACCGCTCTACTCCTCTAAATGCAGCGTGTGAACTATATGTGTCTGTGTGCCTGTGAGAGTGTGTGTGTGTGTGTGTGTGTGTGTGTGTGTGTGTGTGTGTGTGTGTGTGTGTGTGTGTGTGTGTGTGTGTGTGTGTGTGTGTGTGTGTGTGTGTGTGTGTGTGTGTGTGTGTGTGTGTGTGTGTGTGTGTGTGTGTGTGTGTGTGTGTGTGTGTGTGTGTGTGCGCGCGTGCGTGCGTGTGTGTGTGTGTGTGTGTGTTTGGCAGGTCCTGCCATGGATATGTTTGTTAATTCGGTTAGAGAAGTGAGTTTGCAAATAATTGGTCACCACTTTGAATAGAGCCCCTGCCCAGAATGTTTGTGTAGTTCTATATGTTCCAACATGGCTGCCTGTAACAATTGGTAGCTACTTTTGAAATAAAATGCCAAATTTCAGTGCAGTGGTAGAGCAGGTAAAACATTGTAAACACATGATAATACTGTTCCAGTGAGACTTGTTTTCTAATTATGATATTTCTCATATATCAACACATCCAACCATTGTCTCTTCCAACATGGATGGAAAATAGTCATTCTAAACTTTCATTGAAAGGCCTTTATACATCAGACATCCACATTTAAATTTGATTGCCAGACCTGTTTTTTGGGAGGGAAAGTGCATGACCCAGACAACTTATAGCAAGATGCCCTTTGACAAGGAATTTAACACTAGAATGACCTTAATTCCATAACTACTCATTCTGACTGCTAATAATATTACTGGAATATAATTCCCATAAAATAAAATAAATTTGATTTGTTATGTTATGACAGGTAATAATAAATACCAGGACAACTGTACAATTCTAATGAATTGTATCGTTAATTAATGCATTTAGAATAACACAACCTGCTTACAGTAAAATGAGAAGATTAACATTGGCTACCAAGTGTAAAAAAATTACTGATTTGTAAAACAATTGTTAAGATATTTTATTATAGGCTACTATAGTAACAGTTAAATATTATAGTATATAATATCTATTATTTATAGTACCAACAGCAACTAAAAAACATGATGGCACATCACACAGCCTGCAGAACAGTTTTGACAGTGAAACGTCATTCAACTCTCTGCATAGGAGTGTGGGGTGACAGTTTATCTTCTGTCCAATCAAAGGTATTAGATATAGGCTATACAATAGTACCAACAATATAGTTGGTAATATCAATATCAGGAGATACACTTTTTCTCAGTTTCCCAACTTGTGCAGTTACCAGTAGGCCTACTGCTGTCTATATAGAGCACTGCAAACTGCATATTAAGATGGTCTAGTTAGCTAGTATGTAGCTATTTGATGATTTAGGCTAGAATGATTCCTTTCTCCCATGGTTTGAGCAAGGTTGGGTTTGAGCTTTTCTTTATGTTAGTCTATAAAAACAATAACCATAATGATTGTTAGTCAATGAACAAACCAGGTAAAACGAGCAGACACTGGGATGACACACCATCTAAAACCTATGCAGTCAAAATCACCTCTATGGTCTTTCTAGGTACAATACCTTGTTTTGTAAATTCAATCTAGAATAGTTTTGTAATTTTCATCTAAAAAGATGTTTAAAATATAGACATTATGTAGGAAAAGTCAAGGACCTGTGTACGCACTATGCACATATGGCTTTTATTTCAACAAGGCAGTTACGTTTCTAAATTCAAAAACAGTTAAAACGACTGCCTTGACCTTTTCTAGTGTTAACCCTGAACTGCTCCAGTGAAGCAACTGTGCCGGCGCTTTAACTTCACAACAATAATAAATCTTGCTGTCAGATCAAGTATTGCTTTTACGGTACATGATCCAAAAATGTGACCCATCAGGCTTTGTATCTATAGACCTTTTCACAAGAATTCCATTGCTAGGTAAACAGCTTGGGCCACAGTGTGTTTCCAGGCATCTATTGTATTAGCAAACACTGCAACAGGAAATACTGTAAACCTTTAGAATGTTATGTTGTCATGTTTGAAAATATCTGGCTGGCTCACGTGTCGGCTCTATATGGGACCCAGAGTCTGGAGTCTTTGATCTGTGTCGGTAAATCCACAATAACGAGGTGACTATTCTATGATGATTGGATATCCATGTTTTCAATTTAACAGATCATAGCCTTATGTTACTGAAGCTCTGCGCTAACACATATAATTATGTTTTGCATACATGCATACATAATTACATATATCATTAAACATAGCAGCTACTGTATGTGGTGAATATTCCATGTCTGTATAGCCCAGAGTAGCAACTATGTGGTGAATATTCAGTCTCTGAATAGCCTTAACAGAGTAGCAGCTATGTTGTAAATATTCAATCTCTATTAGCCTAAACAAGACAACAAGAGGTGGACATTTTTTTTGTCAACATACTCGCTCAAGCCAGGGAACCGTATCTATAGCATGACAGGCTAAATATAAACAATGACTTCCGTGAGTCTACAAGGGGTTTAATACACTGGCATATGGAGCATAACGTTGGTGTACCCTGGCTTCACCCTGCTGTTTAAGTCAGGGAGGTTATCTGTACTCAATACAAGCAAACAAAAAAGTATGTCTGCTTTACCGGTATGTCTGTCTGCCTGCATGTCTCACTGCCTGCATGTCAATCTACACGGATGCACGTGCACGCACGCACGCACACACACACACACACACACACACACACACACACACACACACACACACACACACACACACACACACACACACACACACACACACACACACACACACACACACACACACACACACACACACACACACACACACACACACACACACACACACACACACACACACACACACACACACACACACACACACACACACACACACACACACACACACACACACACACACACACACACACACACACACACACACACACACACACACACACACACACACACACACACACACACACACACACACACACACACACACACACACACACACACACACACACACACACACACACACACACACACACACACACACACACACACACACACACACACACACACGCCTTACCTTAATGACCAGGTCAAACTTATGGTAGAGTTCTCTGTCGATGGGTTTGAGCAGCAGGAGATCGGCTGTTGTTCTGTTGAGACTGAAATACTCCACATACACCTCTGGTTTACCTAAACAGGCAGGACATAACAGTCAGTAAGCACAGAGCAAAGACACTGAAACACTAAAACAGTCAATAAACATGACAAGTAAGGAAGGAACGGTCATTCCAAATACGTGGACAAACAACACAAAGACAGAAAGGGATAAACACTTAGTAAACATCAAATACACAGTTGACTATAGTCATATGATCTTGCCATGAAATAGTCAGTTCAATTCTAATAACCTTCATTGGCATAAATGGAAGAATCCTGGCACATATTGCAAAAACATTTAAATAATTCACATATAAATAAGAGAGATGGAGAAAGAGAGAGACAACACGAGAGAGAGAGAGAGAGAGAGAGAGAGAGATATAGAGAGAGAGATAGAGATATATATATATATATATATATATATAGAGAGAGAGAGAGAGAGAGAGAGAGAGAGAGAGAGAGAGATATATATAGAGAGAGAGAGAGAGAGAGAGAGAGAGAGAGAGAGAGAGAGAGAGAGAGAGAGAGAGAGAGAGAGAGAGAGAGAGAGAGAGACAGAGAGGGGGGGGGGGGCTAGACAGATATAACGAGAGACCCAGAGACACACTAGAAGCAGAGAGAGCGATGGATACAGAGAGATAGAGAATGAGAGACACCCTGAGACACACTGTGTTAACATAATTCGGCTATAGGGCGACAATAATGTGGTCAAGAGGCATGGTTTCTATCTTGAGCCTTTAATCGGCGTGGTTTATTATTCACATGGCAGAGCAGTTACTATACAGGTCTTCTCTCACTGAGAGACTAGGGGGAAGATAAAGAAGTGGGAGGAGACATAGCTACTTATACTCGCCACCTGGTAGTACTCCTGAGTGTCTCCGCCTAGGGAGCCCTCTAGTGGAAACAGTTATATATGCAGGTATACAGTTACTAGTGTAAACAGTTATATATGCAGTTAGACAGTTACTAACAATCCTACACAGAACCTCTGCCTTCAACACTCCCACTTAGGGTTTAGCATACTGGCTGACTTCTTAGAAAAACATTTTTACAAAGGAAATAATATAATCCCAAAAACATCAACAGGGTATGACAGTCAATATCTTCACATTAAACATAATTCTTGCAAATCCCTTCAATTTTAATTTGAAACAGGTTTCCTCATAGTGTCTGCTACTCTGTTGTCCATTGGGCAGTAAACCGGTGTCATTCTTTCTTCTCTGATGACATACCTGATGAGATGATATTTTCTATAATGGCATGTTTACATCTATGTTGACACATTGGGTTCCTAGCAATCACAATGGTCCCCTGGTTGCCCTCATAAACAACAGTCTCCATATATACACAATGTCCATCATTTTAAACGGTTTTGACAGAACGCCCATTCTTCAAAAACACCATATTCGGTATAGAGGATACATTTCAATTACCTACTGCATTTTGAGCAATATATTCATAACCTTATCTCCATCACTTCGAGCAGTTGCTCTAGATAAACACCTGTTGCATTGTCATAGCTAGAAACATATACTCAGCTTCACAGGCTGATAGTATCACTGTAGGCTTTAAGCCTTAAACCTTTGTTGTCTTTTCTGAAACACCGTTGTCCGTCTGCAGCACCTCTGGGATAAGGAAAAAAATATTTTTGACGTAGTTCAATGCTTCTCTGTGGGGTCAGCAAAAATACTATGACACTCTTACTCAATACAAAACATAGGTTGGGACAAAACATAGGTTGGGCGAGTACAGGTTGTCTAACAAAATGAACCTACCCACAGTTTTTCTATACATCTCTTACTTCAGTCAAAACATCTCAGGATCTTTTCCACATATCTCTTCTGGGATATTTTTACACAATTGGCAGACTGTTCGAAGTCCATATCTATAAAATGGTTTAACCTGCCTAGGTCTTTCTATTGTTGTCTGGTGCGGTGATCAAATCCTCCACTTCTGTATTTAAACATAGATCCTCTTTTGTATTTAAACATTGAATCACTTCTGTTTAAACATTGTAAATCACCCACCTCTGTACTTAAACATGGGACCCATTTCTGTATTTAAACGTGAAATTAAACATAGGATTCATTTCAGTATTCAAACATGGTCTCTAGTCAGACATTCAAACCCGGATTCTACTCCTCCTTCAGCATTTAAGCAATTAGTCACCCTTCTTCATTATTTAAACATGGGGTACCCTCCTTCAGCATTTAAGCAATTTTCTACGAACCATACTTTGTATTTGCCGTGGTCTTCAATACCCTCCTGGATTAAATACACCCATTTCCCTCCCACTGTCTGTCTGCCCTCTGGTAACTTGGTTGAATACACCCATTTCCCTCCCACTGCATGTCTGCCCTCTTCGGGGGACAATGTGGCCTCTTTAAAGGTCAGGTTTACCCCACTGACTACCCTGTAGTAGAACTCAACTGTAGTACTCAACTGTAGTACTGTCCTCCTCGTCACTCCCTTTCCTGGCATAGTCTGTCAGATATTTTGGGGGTTTGTGTTCCCTTGAGGGATACCTCCCACTACTTGGGGCACTTGACGTCACCCTCGGGTGCTCCTCGTCATCGCCCTCTGGGGGTTGCTGACTGTCTGTCTGCACGACTGTACTAAGTACACTGGGTTGATGTGTCCCTGTTTCTACACACCTTACTCTGGAGTCCAGCTCTGGCTCCTCTGTCTGTGTCTCGCTCTCACATGTTGCCTTCGTGACAAACTTGACTAGCATGTATTTCTGCACTCTCCCGTTACCGGGATGATAAACTAGGAAAGCAGGGCTTCCGTTGTCGTGTCCTACGGAAAATCCTTTTACACCCTTGGACTTGGGCTTTCCCCTGTCCTGCAGGTACGCATAACACACTGATCCAAATCGGTGCAGATTACACTTATTTCCTGTCAGCGCTGTATACGGGGGGTGGTGCCCGAGTGCTTATTAAAACACCTGTTTCTGATGTAAGCGGCTTCTTGTACAGCATAATGCCATAGGCTCTTAGGTAAGTTACTATCTGCTAGCTTACACCTAGCCATTTCGAAAAGGGTGTGCCATTCACTCTCTGCCACCCCATTCTGGTGTGGGGGATATGGACGTGACGTCTTGTGTCCTATCCTATACCTTCTCAACAGTGATTGGAACTCTCTGTTTGTGAACTCGGTTTTGTGGTCGGATCTCAGACATATTACTGTACCATAAGGGGCTACGTCTGCCAGGAATTTCTCTGTGGCCTGGAGTGTGTCACTCTTTGCTTTGAGAAAGTAAACAAACACTGCCCCTGTACACACGTCTGTAAAATACTGTACATATCTAAAACATCCTATGGACTCGTTGCTTACTGGGCCTGCTAGGTCCATGTCAACTAGTGCAAGTGGTACCCTTACTCTGTCTGTGGGATTTCTGTATCTCGGTTGAGTAAACGTCCCCGTTTTGCACATTGCATAATTTTTGTCAGGTCTACGCTTTTCCCCTTCAATGTGCATGCCCTCTGACACTACTTGCAGTTTCAGTAAATCCTCGTAATTACAATGACCCATAATCTCGTGCCATGTCTGAATATCGTCCAGCTACACACATCATTATTATCATTACACTGGTCGTTGCCATTACACTCCATTTTCAGATCATATATTCTCTGATACATCTTTATGTCAAACCGGGTACCGTCAGGTTCTACAAGAACATGTTTACCTTTATCGAAGAATACCTTGACACCGCTTGCAGTAGCAGCTATTACAGAGAATAGTCCGTGTGGGAACGATGGTACGTAGAGCGCGTTCTTTAACGCCACCGTACGCCGGCGCCAATCCGTAGGTGCGTCTCCCGTCCGCCAGCTCCATGCTGTGCCTCGCCGGTGGAAAGTGTCGTCAAAGTTCTTGAACCGACTCCTGTCGTTGATGATATGGGACGACGCACCTGTGTCCACGATCAGTCCCCTTCTCTGGGCCCGCTGCAGCTGGGCCGGTCCGGCGGCGCCCGCCGTCCGCGCCCCGAAAACGCAGTCTTCTTGTCCCGTTATTCTCCGGGCGTCGTTTCGATCCGTCTCACGTCGACCGTCACCGCCATCGTGTCCACTGTCGTCATCCTGTCCACAGCCGTCTTCTTGTCCGTAGCCGCCATTTTGTCAGTGGCCTCCGTCTCGTTCATGGCCGCCGTCTCGTCCGTAGCCGCCATTTTGTCCGTGGCCTCCGTCTCGTCCATGGCGTGTCTATACTTTCCGTAGACGCTCTCTGATTGGCCGACGTCAGTTTCTACACTGGTTAGGCTTAGGCACTCTTTCGAAGTAGGTTAAGGTTAGAGTTTGTCTTAGAGCGTGACGGCAAGTTCTTTCGACGGTTAAGCTTAGGCACTCTTTCGAAGTTGGTTAAGGTTAGAGTTTGTCTTAGAGCATGGCGATAGAACACCAGGTAGTTTGCAGGCTGTTCGACGCGGAAATGGGCAAAGACACAGCTCGTCACGCGATTGGGCAAACATGTCAGTGGCCAATCAGAGAGCGTCAGTCAGTGGCCAATCAGAGAGCGTCCTGCAGAAATGCGGCTACGGAAAGTATAGATGGCCATGGCCGCTGTCTCGTCTGTAGCCGCCATTTTGTCTGTAGCCGCCATTTTGTCCGTGGCCTCCGTCTCGTCCATGGCCGTCGTCTCGTCCATGGCCGCCATCTTGCCCATGCGCGTATCGCGCGCTCTGGCCGTGTTTCTTCATGCACGCTCTGTCTGTGTGCCCCGTGGATCTGCAGAAGCTACACCCAGACAGTCTTTGTGCAGTCGCTTCTCCGATGGCCTTTCTCTCCGCATCGCCAACACGCCAGTTCAGTCGTGGTCCTGATTCTCTCCCTTTAGCACCCTCTCTCCCGCCTCCGCGGCGGCTGGGTGGGCATCTTCTGAGGCCTCGAAGTTCGTTGAGCCGTGTGTTACCAAGAGTGTGAATGGTTTGTACAGCTCCGGTAGTCCTCTCATCATCATCGCCATCATTAGCCCATCGCTTGGTGCCTCTCCGGCACTCCTCAATGGCGTCGTGATCTGCTCCGCTCTGTTGACGTATTCGGTCACAGTCTCGGTGGGCCCCTTCCTCAGGCCCGTTAGTGCTATGTAGAGAGCCACGACTCTGGGTCTTCCTCGCCCTATGTAATGATCTCTCAATACCTCCAGGCTTTCTCTGCCTCGGTCTTTAGTGTCGCGGAATATCAGCCCCAAGCTGGTGTCGTCGAGCAGCGGCGCTAACTCACAGTACGCGTTTGCGTTACGCTGGTCGTCCAGGGCTTGCTCTTCCTCCGTCAGTTCTCCCATGGGGGCTGCCAGGATCGTCTCCTTCAGTCCCGCTCCGTGCATGCAGCTTTCTCACTTTATATGTATATGTTGTGTCTGTCCACTATGTTTGTTAATTTGTCATCCCCCCCCCCCTATGTAAAGCGACCTTGGGTCCTCTGGAACGCGCTATATAAAACAAAGTTATTATTATTATTATTATTATTATAGCATGCGCTCTTCCCAGAGCTCATAGTCAAGTCAAGTCAAGTCAAGTCAGTTTTATTTGTATAGCACATTTCCAGGCAGCGGTAGCTGACACCAAAGTGCTTCACAAGCAGGTTGATAAAAACAAATTAGTGTGAGGCAAGGTATAAGATTAAAAGAAAGAAATAAAAAAAAAACACATGGCAAAGCAATGAAAGCAACAAAACAAACAATATGGTGCAAGATATAAGATTAAAAACATAATAAAGCAATGAAAGTAATAAAAACTGGTAGGACACAGTAAGACAAAGAGGATAGAAGGGTCAGGGGTCTAGTGGTAGTTAAGTAGGGGGGAAGGCCAAGGAGAACAGGTAGGTTTTCAAGAGTGATTTAAAAGCATGTACGGTCTGGGCAGTCCGTACGCTGAGGGGGAGGCTGTTCCACAGTCTAGGCGCTGCGGTGGAGAAAGCTCTGTCTCCCCTAGTTTTGAGCCTGGTTCTGGGTACCACCAATAGCATCTGGTCAGCTGATCTGAGGGATCGGTGGGGGGTGTGGCGGTGCAGGAGCTCGGACAGATAGGAGGGAGCCGTGCCATTTAATGATTTAAAAACATTTAGTGCTAATTTAAAATCGATCCTGAAGCTAATAGGCAGCCAGTGGAGCGAGGCCAAAACTGGGCTGATGTGTTCGTATTTTCTTGTTTTGGTGAGGAGGCGCGCGGCTGCGTTCTGCACCAGTTGTAGGCGACGGAGGAGGGACTTGTCAATGCCAGTGTACAGAGCATTGCAGTAGTCGAGGCGGGTGGTGACAAAGGCATGTATCACCGTCTCTAGGTTACTTTGGGAGAGGTATGCCTTTGTCTTCGCCAGGAGTCTAAGGTGATAAAAGCTATTTTTCACTACGGCGCTGACCTGTCTATCGAATTTAAAATTACTGTCGAAGATGACCCCGAGGTTCCTGACAGAGGTGGAGAGGTTTGGGCCCAGGGGACCAAGTGCGTCAATGAGGGGGGGCGGGGGGGCACTATTAAAAACAATGACCTCGGTTTTCCCTTCATTCAATGTCAGGGAGTTTTCGGACATCCAGCACTTGATTTCTGCCAGGCAGTCAAGCAGTGGTTCTATTGATGTCTTCCCTTGGGTGGGCTTTAAGGGGAGGTAAACCTGCACGTCATCGGCGAAGCAGTGGAATGAGATCTTGTGTTTTGCCAAGATCTGGCCTAGGGGGAGTATGTATAGGAGGAAGAGAGTGTCCTCTGCTTTTCCATTGAATGTCGGCCATTTGCCCCTTCTCTTGTTTTCCATCCTCTTCGTTAGTGGTATGCTTAGCTTTTGCTCTTGTTGGCCTAGCGTCTAGCCACGCGGTGCTCCCGGTGCTAACCTAGCCTATACTTTAGCTAAGCTTGCTACAGTACCCTTATTATTTCGCCCCGGCGTTATCTGGGCCCATAACCTGTTAACAGAATTCGGCTATAGGGCGACAATAATGTGGTCAAGAGGCATGGTTTCTATCTTGAGCCTTTAATCTGCATGGTTTATTATTCACATCGCAGAGCAGTTACTATACAGGTATTCTCTCACTGAGAGACTAGGGGGAAGATAAAGAAGTGGGAGGAGACATAGCTACTTATACTCGCCACCTGGTAGTACTCCTGAGTGTCTCCGCCTAGGGCGCCCTCTAGTGGAAACAGTTATATATACAGGTAGACAGTTACTAGTGTAAACAGTTATATATGCAGTTAGACAGCTACTAACAATCCTACACAGAACTTCTGCCTTCAACCTCTGCCTTCATCTTGAGAGAGATGGAGAAAGAGATAGAGAGAGAGAGAGAGAGAGAGAGATAGATAGAGATATAGAGAGAGAGAGAGAGAGAGAGAGAGAGAGAGAGAGAGAGAGAGAGAGAGAGAGAGAGAGAGAGAGAGAGAGAGAGAGAGAGAGAGAGAGAGAGCGAGAGAGAGAGGTTCGAACGTTTGGTGAAAAAAAAATAAAGGAGGCGCACGGGGTTGAAGCGATGTGAAGAGGTGGCGCTCGGCTCAACCAGTATGGTCTGCCGGGCTGTAGCTGGATACTATTGTATCAACCAGAGCTCTTAACCAATGCAATAGAACAATTTTGATTGACAGGCGATTCTGCCAATTACGTCACACCGCTTGCACCCGCCTCTGCTGTACCATCAATCGGCAAGCGTTTATTCGTTTTTTACTTCCGGCAATGGCGCCATTGATCTGCTTGCGAGAAGCACAACAGACTTACCGTAGCTAATACGTTAGCTCCCCGCCGAGAACGTAGATGAGGATGACCAAACGAGTCATAATTATTTTACTGCAACGAATGTTATAATAAAACAAAGCCTTTCTTTTTTAAAACTTTATTTTTTAGCGTCTATCGCTTTTCTGGTCAAGCATGACCGACAGAAACAGGTTGAAATGGGATGTAGAGCAGGGGAAGACATTCTGAGAAATGACGGCGGGTCCGGGAATCGAACTCGTGTCCCCCAGAACTGTGACGAGCACGGTTTTCCCCGACGCAGAAATAGCGCAGATATATGCGGTGAGCTACGGGAGCTCCCCCAAAACAAAGCCTTTCTATACATGTGTCTGATTGAAAACTTTATTAACAGACTGCAGAATGGGTACAACTCAGGGCTCTTATGAGCAACGGAAGCCCAAGGGGACGGTTGGGGCGCATGGTGCTCCCGGGACATGATGTGAATAGCCAGACTCTGAGGACGAGTGCTTGCTACTTGCTATGTTTGGGTAAATAATATGGTGATGTTATTGAACGTGTAACACTAACTATATAACGTTAATGCCACAAAACGAATGCCTTTGTTTATCTAGCCCCTTACGTGACTGCGGTGTGCAAGGGCTATTGTTTATCATAAGTAGTAACTTTGATGCAGTAGCTTGTTTATTTTCTTCTGAGTGCTTTGTTTAATTACATGTTTACATGAACAGCCACCACTGTAAACAACATGTTTTTCACCAATAGACTATGCAATGCCGCCCTCCGTAGGATCTATAATAATACAATAATAAAAAAAAATAAGAAATTTAAAATAAAAAAAAAAATGTATTGGTCCTTCCGGTTTGACAGCAATATGTAGCAGACGCGTTTGGTCACAGCTCCGCTCCCGTCAACGTTAATTTAGTTTTAAAACCTTATTTGAACAACACTAATGATCTTAAACCACATCGTATATATTAAATAAGACCTTCTACTAACTATATCAAAAGAAATAAAGATTCAACATGGGACCTAAGGACGAGAAAAAGAGTGGAAAGAAACTCGGAGTAGAAAGTACAACGGCGCAAGTTATGACACGCTCTTCGAGGGATACAGCAGCCGCCAAAACAACAGTACCGTTGTTGACTAGCCCCGCCGGGGAGACAGTAGCGGATAATATACCGGGACCGACGACGACTAGCCCCGAGAGGGTGACAGCAGACGACATTATAACAGTAACGCCGGGGACAAACACCGTGAGAGAGAAAGCAGTGGAATTTGAGAAGAAAATTTCCGTCAAATCCACCGTGTCCCCCAATGCTCCTACAACCTCAACGGATACAAGCAGGGAAGATACACAACCCGATTTCAAGTCTCTGACTAACCTGATTAAGGATCAGATACAAGCAGGGAAGGATCAGATCAAATTACAAATTACACATCGACGAATTCAAATTACACACCGATGCTAAATTCGAAGAGGTTAAAAAAGCGGCCGCGGAACAGGCCGGGCGAATTACTGCAGTGGAGAACACGGTGCTAGGAATTACATTGAAAGTCCAGGAGAACGATACGACTGTTCTCGATGAATTCACAGAGGTAGCGGAGGAGATAAAACAGGTGGAAAAAGCGCTTCGGAAGAAAATACAAGACATCGAAGAGGAAGCGATGGAGAGGCGGCTCGAGACCGAACGTTACTACCGTAGAAATAATATCCGTATTGTGGGATTGGATGAATCAGTCAATTGCACAGACGACATATTTCCAACAGTGTTAGCAGGAATTCTAGGTAAAAATATCCTACCCACAGCGCCGTTAGTGGACCAATGTTATAGAGTCGGTACACGAGACCTAAAAGGCAACAGGCCGAGGGTTATCATTGCTACTCTGCGCAAGACAGAAATAAGAGACGCAATCAATGGGGGAAACTGAAATATGGTGACAAACCAGTATCTTTCTACGAGGATCTATGCAAGGAGGCCATTGCTCTACGTGTCCCCTACAAAGTTGTGTTGCAGAGGCTATACAAAAGAAATCTTAAGCCAAGCCTTCGGTACCCAGCCCTTCTATCCATCTTGGGGGAAGATGGTAATAGACTCGATTACGCTCGCCTAAAGCCGCCGATGAATACATGAAGCAACATGAAACTGGTCCCCCGGGGACGGTCGCAACATAGGCTCGAATCAGAAGACAAGCCTACTCATCTTTCTCTTTTTCACAATTTTCTTTTTCTCTTTTTATTTTATTATTTTTATTAGAATGACTTTACCACAGCTCAACAAAAGCAACAGCTGATATGCATGTTGGCAACACTGAGGCACAAAGTGTTTAACACTTTGGCTGCCATGGGTTAAATTCATTATCAACCGTAGGTTGCCGGCTCTACTTGTCTATAGAGAAAGTCCCCTTCTTTGCAGGGCTATAACTTTTTAAATTCTATTGCTACATTGCCATTATTAGGGCCCATTCAAAGTCCTATATGTATTGTTCATTGTGTAGCAACGTTAAACTTTTTCATTCACATATTCATAGTAAAGTATGGTCTAATGTATAAGTATGTTTTCATCTCTTTCTGCAGCTTTCTCCAGAACGTGATCTATAGCCCCAAATACATTATATTGATGATGCAATACAGTTTTATGGCAATCAGCGCGATATAAAAAATTCCAACTAGACGTACTTCTAGAAGTTACTACACGTCATCTGATGTTGACCGGATGGGCTAGGGGGCGTTTATAATTCCGTGGGCAGCGTTATACCAATCATCTAATGTGGGTCAAATGTTGATAATAGCAGTTAGTATCGAAGACGGTAACTTTACACGCTAAAACTCACCCCAGTCTCCGCGCGCCGTTGGGCGATCATCGTAGAGTAGAAATTGTATCATTATGGGATGTAGATTTACCCGGTCCATCTCCAGCTTGTATAATGGTATATACGTCCAAATCATGTTGTTTATCGAGTTATTGGCAATCGATCGCTATGTAGTGTGTCGAGATCGAGTCCCGGAACCTATAGCTAGCGCCCGGAAGTAATACGGCGACCAGCACAATCTCCGTAGCACTTCCTGTTAAGCGATTGCGCCGATCGGCCACCAGATGGCGCTCCTGAACCGTCAGAGAGCTCAGTGGGTCCTCCTGGTGGATCTCAGGCCAGCGGAGGGGAAATATGAATCCGATCCCAGATTTTTGAAATATTGATATTAAAGACGCTGTAAGGCGTCTTCGGCAACTTGAGCATGGCCGGGAATGACGTGTTTAGGCGTTTTCCGGCAGCCAAAGTGTTAATACGGAACGATAGGCACTATATTTATAGACTTCTGGTTGCTGAGGAGGCAATAATCCAATAATGACATTGGGAACAATCTGGAATATTCTGGACTCTTCTCTCGACTACTCAGAGACACAATGGAATATGCTGGAAAACACTAGTAGGTCATACATTCTGGACAGGAAGAACATTCTGGAACATAACAGCAGTGTTTACGAATTTACAAGGGTATTCTACAACCTTCTAGAATATACTGGTCTCCTACAATGAAGGCCTGTAACTTTAACCTCCGGTATGTATATGGGAAGTTCAATAAGGTTTTAAAAACCTATAAAAAAAAATCAGCCTCACCAAAAGGTATAAGCATGACAAGGTTATTCTAATATTTTAAGCAATTACTCAACTGCTTTAGGGATTTGCATAATGTAGCTCTAAAAAAAAAAATTTTCTTTTTTTCTTTTTTTTTGAGTTTTATCCTAATTCTCACTTTTTTTTTGGTGTTAGTATTTTTCTTCACTCTTTTCTTTTTTTCTGATGGTTCCAACATAAGTTAGTAGAAGGTTCAAATGAATATATCAATGGAGGTATATTTTTCATTTTTCACACTATTGTTATTACATTAATGGGAAAGCGCAAGACCAAAAGTGACTATTGAATTAGAATGAAAGTTTTAGATCCTATGGCAATTAGCATAGGAAGATTAGGGTTAGAAAGCTCATTTTGGGCAACCCGGTGGCTTAAGGGAGGGAGTCATACGCGTAGGATGTGTCTATGGAACACAGTCCTGTACGACTCTCGGAGGGAAAGGGAACTAGGGGATTATTATTTATATATATGTATGTTTTTAAGCTCGGCTCTCAACGGGACCTCAATAGTTGGATGTATATCTATTGTAGCTTCGCACTCCAGAAGCATTACCAACAACTACACAACAACATGTATAGATTATGGCTAGTTTTAATATAATGATTTGGAATACTGGGGGAATAAATAATCAACACAAACGCAAAAGTGTGCTCACACTGATGAAAAAAGGACAGGTTGACGTGGCTCTGCTAAGCGAAACGCACATTTTAGGGAAAAACATAGCTACCTTAGCGGACAACACATATCATAACATTAGTGACTCTTCCTTTGGAACGAGAACTCGTGGAGTTGCCATAGTCGTTAGACGGAAGTTGAATATTGAATTGAAGGGAGTATGGTCTGATGCAGATGGTCGGATAACTATAGCTAAGATTGTACACAAGAACAGGAAAATAGCGTTGGTAGCGGTATACGCCCCAAATTTGTACGAAGTTAATTTCTTCACTACACTTACCAGAGCAATGTTAGACCTTCCCGAATACTCATTTATAATTGGTGCATATTTTAATGCCATTTGGAATCCAGGGATCGATAAATCTTACCCCTCCTTTTCCAACGAACAAAAAAATGCATCTAATGCATTAAAGGATTGGTCGAAGATTACAGGTGTAAATGACTTATGGCGATCACTCAACCCCACGACCCGGAAGTACTCTTGTCGATCTGCGAGACATAACACATTATCCAGAATAGATTATGTTTTTGCATCCCGAGACTATTTGATAACTATGATGTGGAAATGATACCCAATGCATTATCAGATCACTGTTATTTACTCCTAAAAGGAACATTTGGTATACTGTCATCCCGAGCCCCAAGATGGCGATTTAACTCGATGCTGCTTAATAACAAGGAATTCATTACACAAATCAAAGAAGCTCTTTCAGTATTCCTACTGGTGAATGCGAATTCGGTGCAGGACCCCATAATATTATGGATGTCGGTAAAGGGAATGATCAAGGATTTCACTGATAGCTTTTCCTCCAAAATATGCAAGAATCGATGCTCAAAACTGGCTGAACTGGAAACGCTTTATTCAACGTTATTTAATTCTTTACAATACAACAACTCGGTTCAACTGGAAACTCAAGTTAATGTACTAAAAAAAGAGATTAACGCCATATACAGACAACAATCTGAAATACAAATATGTAGCACAAGACAACAGCCAGTGGCGGCCGCTGGGTACTTCGCCACTAGGGGCGCTATACCAAATATTTTGCGAACATGTACAGTACAGTACTGTACCACGCAAGACTCATGGCAAGACGTGAGCGATTCGACTCACGCTCACGGCAATGAATCGGCTCTTATGAACGAGTCGCTCAGCTGTTACTACAACAACACACAACCAGTCAAATAAAGTATAGTCTAGACTCTAATTCACAACTTGAAACACAATATAAATAGAAAAGTTAGAAACAAAACTTGCCCGTCTCCAAACACAGGCAGATCTCTCCCTCTCTCCTTCTCTCTCTCACACACAGCGCGACGTGGAATCGATCCGTTACACAATCAGACCTATTATATACCAAGAATAACTTCAGTATGAGTACAGGGCTGTACACATATTTTGCATATTGTTAAACGAGCCAAGGCTAGCTATTAAACTATCGATATGAATCGAAAATCTGGGACCCTGATGTAAACAAGACAAACGTCTTTCTCTGGTCTGCATCCCCTTAACAATTGTGTGTATTGAGCCGTACTGTATTGTACCCATTCTGCAATCTGTTAATAAAGTTCTCATTCATTCATTCATTCAAACATAGACGATATTGAACAAGCCATAATCCACGTATTTTCAATCCGAGAGAGCTGCAGTAGTTAAATCAATGAGCCATCGATAAATAAACAATCAGCAATGTCTCGCTTCATGAATGGCCAGCAGTAGTACTGCTCCTAAAAAAACTATTTACAACCGTTAACGTTAAGAAGAGAGAGAGAGAGAGAGAGAGAGAGAGAGAGAGAGAGAGAGAGAGATTGCTTCAACCTCGAACCTAAATTCCTTAGCAACCCGTGTTACCAAGTAAACAAATCACAGAACGATAGCCAGTTAGCCCGCACCAGCCTAGTAGTACTACTAACGTTAGCTCCCAGAACGATAGCCAGTTAGCCCGCACCAGCCTAGTAGTACTACTAACGTTAGCTCCCAGAACGATAGCCAGTTAGCCCGCACCAGCCTAGTAGTACTAACGTTAGAGAGAGAGAGAGAGAGACTCACTGTTTAGTTGAAACGTCCAGGGCAGGAAACGTGTATAATCCGCCATATAGCTTGTTAGCCAAGTGTTAGCTCAGCTGAGCTCGTCGACGTTAGCACAACACTCAACAAGTACATTCCTTTGTCCATTTCCGCTCGAACAGACTGCAAACTACCTGGCGTTCTATCGCCATGCTCTAAGACAAACTCTAACCTTAACCAACTTTGAAAGAGTGCCTAAGCTTAACAGTCTAAAGAACTTGCAGTCACAGCACGGCACGCTCTAAGACAAACAACAGTCCTAGTACCAGGAACCAAGCTAGAAGCTAGAATTGGAACATTAGAAATTGGATTCGGCCAATCAGAGATCGTCTCTGTGAAATTCTGCCATAGAAAAAAATACTGGCGTCGGCCAATCAGAGAGCGTCTCCGCGAAATGCGGCTATGGAAATTCTCACGGAAGTTCACGCTGCTTTCTAGACCGCTTCAAATCGCGCTCGGATTCCAACATAATAGTCATATTTCAACGCACAACGCCGTATGCACTGATTGGCTGTGACGGAGACAGCGATCAAACTGTGACGCGCAGTCAGAGCGCTATCGCTACTTGCCCGGGCGAGAAATACGAAAAAATAAAAAAAAACGTCACTTCCTGCCCATGAAAACGCTGTTTTTTTTATTTAGATAATAACGTTATATTGTGCATTGGAAATACAAACATACTTAAAATGAGTAAATATTATTCATTTTAAACATGTTTATATTATTTATAGGGCTATAAAACAAAAAACAAAATATTTTTTTTCTTCTTCTCTCATTTAACAGGTGGGTCGGCGCCCTAGCGCCACCAGTGGCGAGCCGCCACTGACAACAGCAGTACTCTCAAGGTTCCAAACCAAGTCACCTATTAGCTACAGTATGCGATTAAGAGTTAACGCAAAATTTGCAGATATAACTACCATTAAAGCACAACAAGGACTTGTTACAGACCCTAAAAAAATAAACGCGACATTCAAAGAATTGTACTCCAACTTGTATAAATCAGAAACGACCTTCGATCAAAACAAAATGGACACATATCTTAATCAAATTAACCTCCCTAAACTTTCAGAGGATGACGCTAAACAGTTAGAAACACCGATCACACTAGAGGAACTCAAGAAGGCCATATCCGAAATGCAAAGTGGTAAGGCTCCTGGAAGAGACGGTATCCCACCAGAAATGTACCTCTCTTGTTGGGACATAATTGGACCCTTATTACTAAATATGATTTTATACTCAGTCAAGGAGGGGAACTTCCATAAGAATGACAATATTGCACTCATAACAGTCCTCCTTAAAAAAGACAAAGACCCCACCGAGTGCGGTAGTTATAGACCCTTAAGCCTCCTCGGAACCGATATCAAACTGTACTCTAAGGTATTAGCCATCAGACTACAAAAGCATATGACGTCTCTAGTTCATCCGGACCAAACTGGCTTCATAAGAGGCAGCTTGATCACTGATAACATAAGACGATTACTACACATACTAGATGCTAAAAAGGACGACACCACACCTAAGGCGATGCTGTCCCTGGATGCAATGAAAGCTTTTGACAGGTTGGAATGGTCGTATCTATGGGCAGTATTAGAAAGGATGGGGTTAGGAAAAGGATTCATTGATATGATTAAAGTATTATACAAAGACCCATCGGCCATGATTACAACAGGTATAATCACCTCCGAAATCTTTCCGGTATCACGCTCTTCTAGACAGGGTTGCCCTCTTAGTCCCGGACTATTCGATTTATCATTAGAGCCTTTAGCACAATATATAAGACAATCCCAATCCATAGAACCAATCCTAATCAAGGGCACACAACATAAAATCAGTTTATATGCGGACAACGTAATACTGTTCATGCAAAACCCCAACACCGCATTGCCTCATCTTCTCAAGTTGATTGAGGACTTTGGAGATTTATCGGGATTTAAGATAAATTGGCCGAAGTCGGCTTTCCTTCTACTTAACGCCCCTGCAAAAAAAAATATAACCCTCCCAGAAGAGATACCGATGGTAAAACACTTCAGATGTTTGGGAGTTGAAGGAATCCCTAGCATAAGCCAAACGGTGAAGCACAATTACATAAAAATCCAAAATAAAATAAAATACGACCTTGACAGGTGGTCAAAACTTAAAAACTCAGTACAGGCACGGGTATCAATAGTTAAGATGGACGTCCTACCTAGAATCAACTTCTTCAGCTCAATGCTACCGTTACCCCCTCCAGAGGGTTACTGGAAAAAATTACACTCCTCCACATACAAATTTATTTGGAATAACAAACCACCACGTATAAAAAGATCCACCGCACAGAGAAACAAAGCAGACGGCGGTATGGCATTTCCAGATTTTTTCCACTATTTTAAGGCATACACTTTAAGACCACTGACAACATGGTTTGATCCCCAAGCATCAGTATCCTGGAGAAATTTAGAAGAAAATATAGTAGCTCCACATAGACTGAAGGACATAGTATACACCAAATTATCAATTAAGCAATGCAAACGGAAATTTGGCCCCATAATTACTCATGCGATCCGGATATGGCGTGAAACACAAAAAAAATATTCTAACCCACATAAATGGCATAATCATACTCCCTTATTCAATAATAATGCACTCTTGATTGGAAAACGACCTATAAGATTCCCCAGATGGGAAAAGCAAGGCATACACACATTAGGAGATGTTTTCAACAAGCAGGGTTTTTGTAGTTATGATGAAATACACAGAAATGTTTATCTCACCGGTTCCACATATTATTTTACGCACAGTTATTGTTATGTTTGAAGGCTCACAGTGTTCCATTAAGGATACCAATTGTACACCACAGATACCACAAATTATTCTATGAAAGAGAGACATCGAGAGGTTTTGTTTCAGATTTTTATCATCAATTACTAACGTCCTCGTATGAAACCCTCCACCTAGACTCAGTCTGGAGGAGTGATATACCAGACCTGGAAAAAGATTTTGATTGGCAAGAAGCCTGGGCAAATGTTCGACTTGCATCAAGGAACCCGGACCATCAACAAATCAATCTTAACTATATTCACAGGACATACTTGACTCCTATAAGACTGAACAGAATGGGTCTTAAACAAGACTCCAAATGCTCCTTATGTACAAATGGCGACGAGGGGACATTTATGCACATGTACTGGGACTGCCCACCAGTTAAGATATTCTGGAAAGAAGTGACCCAGCAATTATCAAATCTCTTAACTCTGAATATACCTGTACACCCCTCTGTATTACTGCTGAATGACATTTTTGAGTGTGCAGTACCTCCACAGCTAAAGAGATTGGTTTTATCTGGTATCACAGTGGCTAAAAAGCTGATAGCAGCATGATGGTTCCAACCGGGAAAAATTTGCTGGAAGGTCTGGATTCCTACATATCTCGATGTGATTTTTCAAGAAATATCTACAGCAAGAATTTTGGGTCTCAATGAATCCAAAATGGCAATGTGGTTAGAAGTGGCGAAGAGAATAAAAGCTAGCATATAATGGTAGTGTCTGGTTAGGAGCGAGTGATAATGGATGGATTATCCAATGGGGGGTCCGGGAGGGGGGGTACGAGCTAGAGCATAGGTGTGTAGGGTATTAGATAGCAGGTATGAGGTGTATATCCTGTATAAGACATTTAACTAATTGGTGACTTCATTGGATGTGCACTGTTAATTAATGCTTGTATATCTTATCTTGTGTTGTCATGTTTGTTTATGTGTTTGTTTAAAAAAATTATAAAAAAAATAAATAAAAAAAAAAGACGTATTAAAAAAATGTAAAAAAAAAACAAAAAAACTAAAAAAACGTTTGAACGTTCGTTCAATAAACCCTGGCGAACGTTTTAACCCTAAAAACAGGGTTCAGGGACAGCCTTAGTGTGTGTGTGTGTGTGTGTGTGTGTATGTGTGTGTGTGTGTGTGTGTGTGTGTGTGTGTGTGTGTGTGTGTGTGTGTGTGTGTGTGTGTGTGTGTGAGTGTCTGCATGTATCTGTGTGTGTCTGTATGTGTGTGCATGTGTGTGTGTGTGTGTGTGTGTGTGTGTGCATGTGTGTGTGCATGTGTGTATGAGTGTCTGTGTGTGTCTGTATGTGTGTGCATGTGTGTGAGTGTGCATGCGTGTGCTTGTGTTTGCAAGTTTGTGTGTGTGTGTGTTTGAGTGTCTTTGTGTGTGTGCAGGGGCGGAGCTTCCTACAGGCAATATAGGTGGTTGCCTCTGCGCAGTTTTGGCGCCCGCCTCTATATCTGCAACCATTAGTTTTACATAAAAAAAATTCTAACAAGGGAAAATGAGCCAAAAATCGAAAACGGTCGGTCGGTCTGAGCTGTGCATTGATGGGTATCGGTCAAGTGTTTATAGAATTGAGCGTTGAGGAAGGAAAGACTAACGTTAGAGAACTATGAAGAGGCAAAAGCCATCCGGCCATCCAGTATAAAAAGAGAAGAAAAGAAGAAGACGAGAAACGTGGCAAGGTGAAAGGTATGAAATTTTGTACAACTTCCAAGACCTGCCACACCAAGAGCTGATGAAGCAAGCAGATGCACTTGTACACACATTAAACCATGGAGGGCAATCTGATTTGGATGGGAAGGAGCTGGCTCAGGAGTTGGAAAATTTGATGTGATTGATGACTTTGCAGCGAGGAAGGCCAGAAGGATTGCATTGTAAATGGAAACCAGTAGGAGCTACAGGCTAACCTTGAAGTGTGATGATATGGAGTGGAATGTAAATAGTTATTTAGACAAAGTGAATTTGTAATTTTTATTTATTTGGTTGTTTATTTAGCATATTATATTTTGATTATATATGTGTAACATATTTTACAATACATAATTTTATTTTAAAGCAAATGTGCACGTGATTTTATTGTTTGTTATTGTTATTATTATTATTGATTGTTAGCTAAGTTGTTTGTTTTAATTCTTTAGTGTGCACTTTACATTTCTTCTTAATTTTCTTTGAAAGCAAATTTGCACATTATTTTATTGTTTGTTATTGTTATTATTATTATTGTGTGTTAGCTAAGTTGTTTATTTGTTTTAATTCTTTAGTGTGCACTTAACATTTATTCTTAGCTCTTGTTCTTGCTTGTAAAAAATAAAGGTGCAGTACTTTACTGTATAACTGTTAACCCTTTCACTGCCACACAACGGAGGGTTAGTCTCAAGTTTCTTTAATAGTTGTCATACATAAGTACAGAATACTTTTATACAAAATGCTTCTTACTGTTACGCTCCAGAGACTGTGCTAGACAAGATAAGTATCAAATAACATAGTATAGCATGTAAATTAGAAGTAGAAAATGAGGTCACAATGTTCAGTATAGACATATGTACAATGTTTGATGCAGAATAGACGTAACTGAGTTACCATATAATATACAATATACTATGCAGTGTACTAATATACAATACTATATAGTGCAAAGCAGAAATGGGATGAGGTACAATTTAGGTACAATTTACAGTAAGGTGTACGAGTTGTAGTGCAAATCCTTTATCAATAAATATAAAGTGTGGGGAGTGGGTGCTACAGTGTGTTTGTTTAAAGTGAGTGTGTGCGTGTGGATGTGTGTGCTATGTGCGTTTGATGGTTGTTGTGTAGTGTTCATTGTTCGTTGAGCAGCCTGATGGCCTGGGGATAGAAGCTTCTTCTGAGTCTTTCTGTGCTCGCCTTGAGACTCCGGTATCGCTTGCCTGACCGCAGCAGTTCAAAGAGGCAGTTGTTCGGGTGGCTGGAGTCCTTAATGATTATCTTAGCATTGTCCCTGCACCACTTGTTGTAAATGTTCTGGAGGGTGGGGAGCCCCCCTTCAATTGTGCGTTCGGCTGAACGTGTCACTCTTTGTAGTCTGCTTCGGTCTTGTGCAGTGCTATTCCCAAACCAGGAGGTGATGTTGCCAGTCAGGATGCTCTCTATTGTACATGAGTAGAAGTTCTTAAGGATCTTCTGACTGACTTGGAACTTCCTTAGGCGCCTGAGGAAGTAGAGGCGTTGTCGTGCCTTCTTCACAACACTGTCAATGTGTGTGGTCCATGTCAAGTCCTCGGATATGTGGGCTCCGAGGTACTTAAAGCTGTTCACTATCTCAACCGGTGCCCCGTCGATGCTGAGGGGGCTGTAGTCCTTGACCCCCGACATCCTGAAGTCCACAATCATCTCCTTTGTTTTGCTGACGTTCAGGGAGAGGCTGGTTTCCTGGCACCATCCCGCCAGGACCTTGACCTCTTCCAGGTAGGCCCTCTCGTCGTTTGCAGAGATCAGGCCCACCACTACTGTGTCGTCAGCAAATTTGATGATTGTGTTGCTACTCCGCTGAGCCACACAGTCGTGTGTGTACAGGGAGTAGAGGAGGGGACTCAGAACACAGCCCTGGGGGGCCCCTATGTTGAGGGTGATGGATGAGGAGGTGCAGTTGCCTGCTCTCACCACCTGGGGTCTGCCCGTCAGGAAGTCCAAGACCCACTGGCAGAGGTCATAGTTCAAGCCCAGGTCCCTGAGCTTGGCTATGAGTTTGGAGGGGACTATGGTATTGAATGCCGAGCTGTAGTCGATGAATAGCATTCTCACATAGTTCCCCTTCCTCTTGTCCAGGTATGATGCTGCTGTGTGCAGCACATGGGCTATGGCGTCCTCCGTGGACCTGTTGGGGTGGTATGCAAATTGCAGGGGGTCCAGGTTGATGGGGAGGGAGGAGCAGATGTAGCCCTTTACTAGCTTCTCAAAGCACTTCATGGCTATGGAGGTGAGAGCTACAGGGCGGTAGTAGTTGAGGCAAGCAGGCTTGGATTTTTTGGGTAATAGTGGACTTCTTCAGGCAGGTGGGGATGACAGCCTGTTCTAAGGACAGGTTAAATATGTCAGTGAATACCTGGGCCAGTTGGTCGGCACAGACTTTTAGGACGCGGCCGGGGATGCCGTCCGGTCCTGCTGCCTTCCTGATATTCACTTTTTTAAAGGTCCGCCTCACCTCATGCTCTGTTACCCTGAACACTGAGTCTCCATCAGCAGCAGACCCCCCCCCCCCCCCCCCCCCCCCCCCCTCCCCATTGCCGTGGCTTGTGGGCTGGTGTCGTTATTACCAGCATCAAACCTCGCATAGAAGGTATTGAGGTAATTTGCTAAGGAGATGTCACTGTTCAGTTTGAGGGAGGTGCCTTTGTAGTCTGTTATCGTTTTGAGCCCCTGCCACATAGCTCTGGAGTCAGCATGTTCAAACTGGAGTTCAATTTTATCCCTGTAGCGCCGTTTTGCCTCTATTACTGTCCTCCTTACGTTGTATCGCGCCACCTTGTGGTCATTCATGTTGCCTGCCACCAGGCCGTCATTGTATGCTTTGGTGCGCGCTTTCAGAGCTTCACGGACGGATTTGTCTACCCAGGGTTTTTGATTTGGGTCAACTTTAATTGTGGTAGTGGGGATTGTTTCTTCCACCAAAGTACGAACAAAGTCCAGCACTGTCTCCGTGTAGACATTAATGTTATCTGTGTCGCGGAACACGCTCCAGTCTGTGCACTCAAGCGCAGCTTGGAGCGTCTCCTCTGACGCCACATCCCATTTCTGCACCTCTCGCGAGACTACCGGTGTGCTTTTGATTTTTTGTTTGTACTTTGGAGAAAGCAAGATGGCCGCATGATCAGATTTCCCGAAGCCACTAGCAGCCTGAGACTTGTATCCACCCTTGAATTGCGTGTAACAGTGGTCTAAAATGTTACCGCCTCTGGTGTTACAAGTCACGTGCTGAAAGAAGTCAGGCAAAACCTTTCTCAGATTGGCGCTATTGAAATCACCCACTACTACAATGGCGGCGTCAACGTTCGCTGCTTGGAGTTTGTTTACCTCGTCGTGGAGCCTGGAGAGCGCGGCACTATTGCTGGCTTGCGGTGGAATATACACTCCGACCAGGATGATCGCCATTAACTCCCTCGGGAGGAAGAAAGGTCGACACTTGATGGTTATATATTCCAGGTTGGGGCAGCAGTGGTTCGATAATTCCTTCACGTTGGCTGGATCGCTCCAATTGTTGTTCAACATGAAGGCGATACCACCTCCACGCTGTTTGCCGGATTCTGCTGTTCTGTCCTTGCGGTGAATGAAGAAGTGATCGGCCGGTTCGATGGCGTGATCTGGGATTTCTGGCGACAGCCACGTTTCACTGAAGCAGAGAACATTGCAGTCTCTAACCTCTCTCTGGAATTGAATCCTTGCTCGGATGTCATCTAGTTTATTGTCAATTGATTGTACATTGGCTAGCAATATACTGGGTAGTGGCGTTTGGTGTCGTCTGGTTCTCAGTCTGTTACGGATTCCAGCTCTCTTCCCTCGCCGCCTGATGATTCCTTTGTTCCTGGGGTCGAGATCTGGTCCCATTGTCCTCAAGATCTCCACAGGCCATTGCTGCGGTTCAGAGAGCTGATCCAGGGAGTAATCCAGTGGGTAAATTTCCCATAATCCAATGTCTATAAGTGACTGACGGTCATACACATTAAATGCACCTACTGTTGGTAACAAAACTCTTAAAACTATAAATATTAACAAAAGTAAGCACAGTTAAACCTTAATATTTCAAACGAAATTACAACAAAAATGAATTACGTTAGACAAAAGCATTACGAATTTGGCAATAAACCAAGTAAATTACTGGCCCATCAATTAAAGAAAGAACAAACTGAAAGAACTATTAAAGCAATTAATCTCAATGATAATATAACATATCAACCTAAAGAGATTAATCAAGCTTTCTTTGAATTCTACAATACACTTTACAAATCTCAAAGTTATCATTCACAAGAACAACTGGACCAGTACTTACAAAATAAGAAATTGTCAAAATTGTCTGAATTAGACCAGCAATACCTTAACTCATCATTTACAAAAGAAGAGGTTCTGGCCACAATTAAGTTAATGCCCATAAATAAAAGCCCAGGACCAGATGGTTTTTCTGCTGAATTTTATAAAGAATTTTGGACTGAACTTCATCCCATTTTTATGGCAATGATGTATAATTTCTGTCACAATAGAATACTCCCTCAATCAATGAACCTAGAACATATCACAGTATTGCACAAAAGTGGCAAAGATCCTTTAAATTGTTCATCATATAGACCTATTAGTCTTTTAGATCACGATTACAAGATTATAACCAAATTATTAGCAAAAAGACTAGAAGATATTTTGCCTAAATTGATTAATCCAGACCAATCAGGTTTCATAAAAGGGAGATATTCTGCTGACAATATAAGGAGACTTTTAAATGTAATAAACCATTTGGACACCAGTCGGAGCCCTTCTCTGCTCCTATCACTGGACGCAGAGAAGGCCTTCGATAGGGTTGAATGGAACTTTCTTTTTTCTATACTTGACAAGCTTAATATGGGACCAAACTTTATCGCTTGGATTAAAGCAATCTATAAAAATCCTAAAGCAGCTGTCATTACCAATGGAGCTTCCTCTGATTTTTTTACACTAACGAGAGGGACAAGACAAGGATGCCCACTGTCGAGTTCACTCTTCGCGATGGTGATTGAATTGCTGGCGTCATGTGTACGAGACAATATTCACATTAAAGGACTGAAAATGAATAAGGAGGAACATAAAATATCCTTATACGCAGATGACATTATTTTATACATAAAAGACCCAGAACAGTCCTTATCACACTTATATAACGAAATAGAACAATTTGGAAAATACTCTGGATATAAGTTAAACTTTAATAAATCAAATGCTTGTCTCCTGCATATGACCCCAACCGAAACGATGTATAAAACATATCCTTTTAATTGGTCTCCAGAAGGGTTTAAATATTTGGGAATAAACATTACACCGCAACTAGAGAACTTGTACAGGGAAAACTATTGTCCTCTTATAGAAAAGATAAAAACTGATTTGTGTAAATGGTCCACGCTCCCATTATCTCTGCTGGGAAGAATAAATGTAATAAGAATGAAGGTCCTTCCAAGACTAAATTTCCTTTTTCAAATGTTACCATGTTACTTATCTACAGAATTTTTCAAATCTATGAATAGACCCATCTCAAAATGTATTTGGTGCAACAAAATGCCTAGGATAAAGTTATTGACACTTATGAAACCAGAATCCATGGGAGGTCTCGGTCTCCCCAACCTCCAACATTATTTTTGGTCAGCCCAATTAAGAAATGTACTGTCATGGTCGTTGGGAAGACGGGACTCACAGTGGTTTCAGTTAGAAGCTAAATTTGTTGACCCGTTACCATTGGACTCTCTCATATTTATAAAACAATTTAAAAAGATAAGAAACATAGGTAATTGCTTCACTGTTTTTAACACACTATGTGCTTGGAAGGACTGCTCAAAAAAACTGGGTATCACCAATTGTACCTCCATATACTCTCCTATCTATCACAATCCTGATCTAGATAAACATCTAAGATCAATTAATATACTCAAATGGGCTCAGTTGGGGATAAGTCAATTCAAAGACCTGTTTCATACAAATATGCAGTTAAAATCATTTATGGATTTAAGAACAGAATATGCCATCCCAAATACTGATTTCTTTAAATATTTACAAATGAGAAACATTATACACATACTGAGAAGAGAAAATAAACTAAGACTAGAATTACATGAAATAGAAGAAATACTAATGTCATCGACCACAATTAAAGGTAAAATTAGTGAATTTTATGACATCTTCTCCAAAGAATGTCACTCATCTTTTTTGCCTTTGTTGAGGATCTGGGAGACAGACCTAACCATGAAATTTGAAGAAAATACATGGCTAAATATTTGTGATAGAATACACTTTCCATTTACAAGTAACAAAATCAAAGAAGCTAATTTTAAATGTATCCATAAATTGTATTTAACTCCAATAAAAATGCATAAAATGTCTAGAGATAATTCAATAAACTGTCCTAGATGTAAAACTAACGAAGGAACATTTCTACACATGTTTTGGCACTGTGATAAACTAAAACGATTCTGGAATTGTATTCATTTATTTACAAAATCTGTATTAGAAACGGAATTTGACTTGTCTCCATGTGCCTATTTACTTAATGAATTACCAGAGATCCAGATGGATCCAAAAAAATATAGACTGCTGATTGTTATAACATACTTTGCCAAGAAATGTATTCTCCTGTTTTGGAAAAATGACTCTTCGCCCACTTTTGAGATGTTTCAAGATCAGATATCCCAGCTTCTTCCATTGGAGAGATTGACCTTGGAGGAGCGCGGCCGGGGGTGGATGTTCCGGGACCTTTGGTCTCCGCTGTTTTCTCGATTGAGCAGAGGGGCTGTTGATTGATACGGCTAGTGGCGGTATGTGAATATATCCGCATGCTGTCGCTGGCCGTGTCGATTGGTGGTTTTGCTGTTTGGTTGGGGGAGGGGTGGGGGCCGGGGGTCTTGGGATGTCTATCCCCGGTTGTGTATTTTTTGGAGGTGGGTTTCCCTAGTGGAAGAAGTTGTACAACAGACGCGTAAGAGGCCTGTCTGTTGTATAACAATGATGTTGTTGTTGTCATTGTTGTTATTATTTATTATTGTTTATTTAAAAATACGTATGAGAAAAAATTAACAGTGTAAACAATATCATTAACTCTGAATATAAAAATATGAGAAAAGCAAACAAGACGCGGTCTCGGACTGGTGGGGGCCCCTGATTCGAGGTCTTGGTGAGTCGGAGTGTTAAAGAGGCATGATGCTCTGGCTCGCTGGGGCGCCGGATTTGGGGTCCTCACGGGGT
>NC_140174.1:65488449-65570949 GCF_963971535.1 Notolepis coatsorum
TTATTATTATTATTATTATTATATCATGTGCGCCCTATCCCGCTATGGGATGTCCTTGACACACAGAAGCCGGGACATTAGAAGCCATATCTTCGACTAATAGTTCATTCAGTTGAATAGCCCGGTGCATAGTCACCAGTGATGGGAATAACGCCGTTATAAATAACGGCATTACTACTGTAACAGCATTACTTTTTTCAGTAACGAGTAATCTAACGTATTACTCTTCCAATCTTAATAACGCTGTTACCGTTACTGCCAACAAATGTGTCGCGTTACTATGATTGAAGCAGTTTTTTTCATCAGACCAACTAGATCTCTGAGCCGAGAGGCAATACTTTTTTTCCTTCCTTGGTTAGTGGGCAGCGCGCGAGACAAGCGCATATATGCAGACGATTGGCTGAGGTTAAGTACAATTTCATGGTAAGCCAATCAGAGGTAGAGTTGGGCGGGTGTTCGAAAACATGCATAGTCAGACACACAACGACAACACAAGCAAGTCAGTCAACGAGAGACCGTGGTTTGCGGGTCCGTGTATGTTTTGATAGTTTGTTTGGCGAGCCCAAATAATCCAAAAGGAATCCAACGAACAACACAAGCGAGCCAGTCAACGAGAGACGGGTCCATGAGCGTTTTTTGTTCACACTTGTGTTTGTTGTGTTGCAGCGCAGGGCACTACAGTAGTGGAGGCTCTACTGCAGGGCTATTCAACTAAATTGTTCAGGGGGCCACATTGTCAGAAACCCAAGGGGCCAGGGGCCGGACTGCCACGGCGCCTCCCCGTGCTATGAATATATGTACACTTGACACAACACGCAACCACATTTTCACAACTTTTATTTAACTACATTGCAAAAGTAGTATACTTTTCAAAAAAAGTGCTTCATTTATGTGCCACATCTGCAACATCTCCTGCAAAAAGTGCTTCATTTATGACTGTGCAACAACTGCAACATCTCCTCTTCAACATTTCAATATAAAAATAAAATAAAAAACAAACAAGTGCATGATGTGCATCTGAACATTCTAACATCAACACTTGAACAAAAAAACACATTTATAGTGCAGCTGAGCTTATGAAAAAGTGCTTCATGTCTGTGCAACAACAGCAAATCACAGCATCTTATTAGCACTTATTGTCCACTCTTAACTCTCAAACATCAGGGGGGTGGGGGGCAGACAGGCCTAGCTATACATACACACATCTAATGAGAGCGATTGCACTTCTTTGACTGGGCAATGGCAGATAAAGAGGGTTCATAGGAAGTGAGGGCTACCCGCAAACAGTGATGCAAATGCTCATTTGTCAAGGAGGCACGGTTGCTTGTTTTAATGGCATTCATGTGAGAGAAACTGGATTCACAGGTGTATGTTGAGCCAAACATTGTTAGCACAGATATTGCCAGCGTTTTTATTTTGGGGAATGTCTTGACATGAATACACTTTATCCAAAATGTTGTGGTGGATTCATTCTCAAGTGCCTGCTTCAGAGCAGATGATGCTTGCATGTCAATTATTTCAAGTTGCAGGAGACCTTCATCAATGTGAAGTGATGCAAGGAACTCTTGTACTTTTGTGGAAATAGCAGCTACATTGGCAAATGGGTTGCTCACAAAATGCATCAATTCTCTGGACATGTCAAATTCATCAAATCGACTTGCAAAGTTTTCCCTCAATTTATCAATGAAATCTGTCATTAATTGAGTGACTTTTGGCTCAATTGTGCGTGTTAACGTTGACATAAAAAAAATATATATATATATTAAAAAAAAAAAAAAAAATTATTATCTTGTAATCTTTGGCCAGTTGAATAGCCCTGCTCTACTGCCTTATCAACATAGTGCTGCAATTCCTGGTTTAATAACACAGTGTTCAGGTGCTCAGAGAGAGAGAGAGAGAGAACTAGAGAGATACAGAAAGAGAGTGAGAGACACACACGACACATCTGTTTTTTTTGTTTTATTTGCACTACAAAGAGTGTATATCTGTATGTCTTAAATGTCATGATTAGATATATGTATATCTATATGTTGTGTATGTAATAAATGTCATTATGAATTGAAAATGTGGGACCCTGATGTAAACAAGACGAAAGTCTTTCTCTGGTCTGCATCCCCTTAACAATTGTGTGTATTGAGCTGTACTGTACCCATTCTGCAATCTGTTAATAAAATGTTCAATCAATCAGTATATATTTGTTATTTATTAGTGCTTAACACTTTGATTGCCCAACTCGAGTTTTCTTGGGTTTACCCCCCGCGGGTTGAATGCCCACTCACGAGAATTCTCGTATTTTTTATTTTTTTTTTATTAGCGATCTGAAATCATATTTCATCAACCGAGTCTACCGTTGGAAATTCAGCCACTCCAGGCGCTCAGATGTGAAAAAAGCGCCCCCTAAAAAATCCCGGACTCCACATTTTACTTCTCACTCACGCAGCCGGGGTCGATCAGCTCCACTCTGGAGCCTCAGAGCAGCGGGGATTATGTGTTTTTACAGTATACACGGTGGATCAATAAAAGGATCGATTTTTTCGAATGGCGATCAGGAATTGGAATAATCTTTTATGTGATTATGTGATATGGCTGATTGACTGTGCGAGCGGTCAGGAAATAGGAGAATCGATTTTCAGCTCGCGGCCAGAGCGTGCATGCGTACACATACTATCGATAATCTAGCGTTTATTTGAAAACGATTCATAAATAGGCAGAAAATGACAACGTTCTAAAATATTCCAGTAAAGGGCGATTATCATGGAATGTCTTCTTTTTTCGTGAAAACGAGTGCTTTTCAAAATGCTAGAAAACGGAAATGAAGCGATAAAAAAACAATCTGCTATGACAATGTTGACTGGAAAATGAGTCTTTGATAAGCGACGGGCAGATTAGACACATAATTTAAAACATAGATTAGGCGATATTAACGTTAACATTGAAGTGGTGCTGGGCATTCAAGGAGGTAAAAAGGAATTAAGCGTGGGCTCTGAAAGTGTTAACAAGCATAATTTTATGTTGCCCAGTTGTAGCCTGTTGAGGGGCAATACATATCAAAAGTTCCAAAACATCTATTGTGTTTGTATTTGTATGATCCACTATATAAATATAGTAATTATAATATCTACCGTAATTTTCTGACTATAAGGCACACCTGAATATAAGCCGCAGCAGCTAAATTGAATGATGTGTACATATTAGTGCTGTCAAACGATTAAAATATTTAACTCGATTAATCGCATGATTGTCCATAGTTAACTCGCGATTAAACACAAATTAATCGCATTTTTTTTTCTTTACCTTAAACAGATCTTTTTCAAGTTCCAAGTTTTAATACTCTTATCAACATGCGAGTCAACAAATGCTTGCTCTATGCAGCCATTTAACACAAAAGGATGACCCTCATGCATTGCAAATTTGCATCAAATTCAAAACAGAGTGATGCACAAAATAACTTAAAAGAAAATAATAATTTAAAACAATGAATAAAGTGTGCATGAAATAATAGGGGAAAGAAAACGTTAGGAACTTGTTACATTCACACATAGAAGGGCTGATTAATCACACCCCCCTCTCTCCCTCACACACACACTCTCCCAGCTCTCTTTCTCTCTTGCCCCTTCCTCATCTCTCTCACCCCCCTCTCTCTCTATATCTCTCACACACACACACACACACACACACACACACACACACACACACACACACACACACACACACACACACACACACACACACACACACACACACACACACACACACACACACACACACACACACACACACACACAGTATCAATGAGAGCATCAATAATACACCTGAGTGAAGTCTAGTAAACATTTTTTTTTTTTTTTTTTAGTTAATCTTGAGTTAAAAAGATTAGTGGCATTAATAGAATCGGGAGTTAACGTGTTAATATCGCGTTAACTTTGACAGCCTTAGTGCATATATAAGCCGCACTGGACTATAAACCGCAGGTGTTTTAATGTTTAATTACCATATGTAAGGGTTCGTGCACAGAGGGGATTGTCGGCAAAGAGATGGCTGTTTGAGGAAGCTCCCATTTATTAACATTGCACACACATAGCGTTTCAGACACACACACTTTTCAACTTTCAAACATAAACAGTGCGCTCAAATAACAAATAACCACACTATAATATATATCAACAATAACAGTGAAGTAAACATCTCACGTGAATAATTGAATGAATGTCTCGACTCGAGGCGAGTTAATGAATGTCCGTGAAAACCAAGATGGCCGCTCAGCAATATCATAACGAAGCAAGGCATATCCAGTTGGATACTGGTAAGGCGCTGCCCTCTAGTGGCCGGCGATAAACCCTTCATGTAACCTGTAAAATCCATAGATTTAGGAGGTCGCCTAGTGGCCGTTAGCTGCAAAAATCCATAGATTAGCCGCACCGCTATATAAGCCGCAGGGTCGGAAAATGGGGGAAAAAGGCGTGGCTTATAGTCCGAAAATTACAGTACATACATGGCATTTAATTGGAGGCTAGTCTCACTTTGTCCCACAGCAACATTACAATGTTTAGATTTGTGTACGTTGTTTATGTAAAAAAATTACTTGAAAGTAACGCAATAGTTACTTTCTGAAGTAACTAGTTACTTTTATAATTTGTAACTGAGTAAGTAATTTAGTTACTTTTTGGAAGAAGTAACTAGTAACTGTAACTAGTTACTTTTTTAAAGTAACTTGTGCAACACTGATAGTCACATGTCAACACAAACTAGAGAACAAAGGTTGATGGCTGGAGATTAGCCAACAAAACCACCCATGTGATTCTAATGTAAATGTCACTCTGCTCCCAAACTCAGAAAAAAACTGCCTTTTTTAGACAAAGGTGTCTACTATTTAGAGATAATATAACTGTTAGCTGTTACAGTAAATATGTCCTTAAACATTCAAACTGTGATACTATGATTTCTTTTCATATATAAATAAATAAAACATTTCATACAATTTCTCACAATCTGATTGAGCCGGGTCAGATATTAACAAGGCAACACATGCTGTTATATACATTCACAAGGCAACACATGATGTTATCTACATTGACTAGGCAACGCATGCTGTTACAGTATCTACATTAACACATTAACTGCCACGCTTATATCCATCAATGTTTGATCACTGCCACCAGTCTAAGTCTATGGAGATGTTTACCTTCTTTGCAGGGATATCACTTTTTAAATTGTATTTCTAAATTGACATTACTATGGCCCATTCAACATCGATTATGTATCGTTTAACTTTTTCATTCACACATTCATACAAAAATACCGTCTAGAATATAAATATGTTTTTATCGGATTCTCCGGCCCTGCAGCTAGACCCTATATTCAGCTAGACCCTACATTCAGCATGCAAGGATTCTCCGGCGATGCAGCTGGACCTATTTATAACGTTACCGTTCTTTTGTCAAATCACATTCAACATGCCCTCAGCTAGAATACGCATTCAATCAATGTTATAAGACATTGATATCAGGAGCTATCTGTAGCTACTGCTAGCCCGGTAGATAACGTTAAGACAATTTAGTTTACTGGGACAGATGGATCAACGTGAGCTAGCTAAGCTAGCTAACGAGGGACCGGAGGTATTATGCACTCGAGTAGACTATTGCTGGAGCATTTGTTGATATCAGCAGCTATCAGTAGCTAGCCAGCTAGATACCGTTAGACAATGCCTCGTCATGTATTAAACTAAAAGTGAATAGTTGACTGGGTCATTGTTTAAACAGTAACGTTAGCTCTTGGAGGTCCGATATAGACTAGAGCAGATGGAAGTAAACAAGCCAAATGATAGCTTCCGATTGGTCATTTGCTTTTTTTCTCATGAAACCAGTTACGTCACTCTACTGTGATTGGACCGTTGACTTGAGTGCGATGTGGGACTTGTAGTTTTTTAACGATCTCGCGGCGGAGAAAAAAAAGACGAGCGGCTATAATCTGTACTCGCACAAGAGTATCGTTATGAAGTTATGAACTACACGTCTACACGCCACACGGCGGGCAGCCCTCTAAGTGTCATGCGGGCGGCGGGCTTTAGTTTCGGTCCCTGTATGGGTGATATATAGATCAGAGCAGTTTGCATCGATAATGATAAACAAAAACGCTGAAAGATCGAGGTGATCCATTTCCGGTTTGTATAATACTAATACACGCCCAAATCATGTGGATTATTGAGTTATGGCAGCGATCCATATCCACGGTGTGTGGCTAGAGTCCTGGGATGATATGACGCACCGATATGCAACCGGCATATCCGGTTTGGCAACTCGCCGATCATCCACCAGGTGGCAGTGTTGAAGCGTTGCAGAATTGTGCTGAGTCCCACAGCATCACACAAGGCTCCGTGAGTGAAATATGAATACCATGGCGAAAATATGAAATATGATCACAATAACGTTGTACGCCGTGATCTGGCAGAATTTGCATGAACTTGAAACCCGTTGTACGACGTGAATGGCGCACAAAGTGTTAACAAGGCAACATACACTGTTATCTACATTGACTATAGACAACGCACACTTTCACACAAAAAAAATTAAAATGGCCGACGGCATGAAGTGCTGAGCTGCACTCTGCCCTATACCTCCCTAATATGCCTTTACACTTAGTTTGATCATTGTTTGACATTTATTTTTTCAAACTGGATTCGCCTGCGGAGGAAACTGTGGGAAATTTGGAAGCATTCATTGACAAATTATTTCACAAAGACGAGATGCCGGGACAGGCGGACAAGGAAGGAAGACTCGCCTGACATCCGTGAGTCTCTATCATCCATACATCAACAACTCAAGAAGCTTGACTTGCTTGAACAATTAACAACCGATGTTAATGAATTAAAAGCCTCCATGGAGTTCAACAACTCTTTAATTGAAGTGTTAAAGGCTGACAGCGTCTAACAGCTGAACTTCGGAAGGATACTAATATCATGGCAAAGGACATTCTCGATCTACAATGCAGGAGCATGAGGGACAATATCATAATACACAGACTTTCAGAAGTCCCAAATGAAACTTACCAGAAATCCGAGGGTCTTCTAAAGGAGTTCTTAGTCACAAATTTGAAAATGAAGTCGGAGGAAGCCGAAGGGATTTGCTTCTCCAGAGTGCATCGCCTGGGGAAAGCTAGAGGAGACCAGCAGAGGCCCTGTCCGATTGTGGCCAAAGTCACAGACTCCAAGATGAAGTACGCTGTCATGTACAAGGGTAAAGAGCTAAAAAACACCAACTACTCCGTCAGTGATCAATTTCCATTTGAGATCATGACTCTGACAGAGGCTAGAAAGAACAAAAAGAACGCCTGTCTCATCGTTGATCGACTCTACATCAATGGCAACTGGTATAGAAATCCTCGGATAACATACTGGCTGAGCGGTGGCGACGACAACATCTTCCATGATGCTCAGGAGATTCTACCGAATATCCAGAATGTTTCCCCAGCTGCTGTCAACATTGAAGCAGGAGGATTACACTAGTAGTGCGTTCTGTTTGCAGCATGGCTCCACAATCATCATCAATCAATCATCAATACGTCAGAGTGTCAACATTGCCGTGACTACCTAGGACGGGATGGGAATGTATGTATGTATATGTATGTAAATACGTGTATATAATTATGTGAATTAGGGATGTCCGATATTGTCGGCCTACCAATATTATCGGCCGATGTTGGCATCAAAATGTGATCGGTTTTCAAAAATAAAATATATATATATATTTTTTTTACATTTCTATAACCTTTATTTACCCAGGCAACCAAGTAAGAACAAATTCTGATTTTATTTATTGTCAAAAGTATGCATAATGTTGTGTTAATTCCACAACAAGAGATATGTAATGTTAATTACCTGAAATTATTCCGTTTTCTGGGGGGGGGGGGGGGGGGGGGGGACCCTGCATATATCGGTATCGGTTGATATCGGTATCGGAAATTAAGAGTTGGACAATATCGGTATATCGGTATCGGTAAAAAAGCCAATCTCTCTTTCTCAGATTTTTTTTTCTTTTCCCCTCCTTCTTTACCTGTAATATTGTATTACATTATTTTATTACATTCCTTTTCTCTTCATATCTAATTTATTTTCACGGAATCATTGGGTAAGTCTAAGTGAACATTTTGGCTAGGGAGTGGCCTAATAATTTTGATTTCTTTTCTTTTCTTTGTATATTACTTTTCAGGTATTGTCTGGTGTGCTCTAGCTTGATATGGCTGTGGCCGCTTGGCTTTTCTGTCTGTCTGTCTGTCTGTCTGTCTGTCTGTCTGTCTGTCTGTCTGTCTGTCTGTCCGTCTGTCTGTCTGTCTGTCTGTCTGTATGTCTGTCTGTCTGTCTGTCTGTCTGCCTGTCTGTTTGCCCGTCGGTTGTCTGTCCGCTGGTTGGTCTTGTCCGTGGCTCTTGCTTGCAACCCATTGATATTCGCTCTGATGTCCACTTTCCATGTTACCAATTTACTAGGATAGTTGTGTATGAATGGTGACGATGTCTAGAATTTGAAACGTTTGAGTATACTGACTATAAATCTCAAAATATGGTGAATGCAATTGATCCAGATAATAACATCTTTATAGATATTAAGAAAGACTGCAGATATTATACAGAAACTAAATGTAATGAAATGATTGAAGCGAAACACAAAATATCATTCATTAATTTTAATAGTAGGAGCCTGTATGCTAATTATGAGCACATTCAGGATTACTTGATGTAATTTAATTCACCGTTTAGCATAATAGCCATTTCAGAGACTTGGTTAAACCTTGACAGAGGTACAGATCGTAATATACCTGGTTATGACATGTTTTACACAAACAGACAAAACAAAAGTGGAGGAGGTGTGGCATTATATGTTGATAGTAAAATGGATTGTAAAGTGTTGGATAAAATATTGTTGTATAAATATTAAATACAGAACTAATGAAACAGAGTCTAAATATAAAATATATAAAAACAAGTTAACAAATATTATGAGAAATTGTAAAAAGGAATACTATGCCAATCTACTAGAAAGTAAAAAACATGATATTAAGGGTATTTGGAAGGTGCTTAATAATCTTATCAGAAAGGGGTCTAATGGTGTGAACTATCCAGATCATTTTATTTAAATGAAAAGACCATAAGCAACTTGGATGAGGTGGTTGATGGTTTTAATCAATTCTTTGTATGTAGTGGGCCTGAATTGGCAGAGAAAATTACATTCACAACTGGGTCACTGGATAAATTGATAGACTTCAACTCAAGCTCAATGTTTCTTTATCCGGTAGATGAAAATGAAGTAATTGACACTGTATTGAACTGTAAGAATAAAAAATCGAAAGATTATAATGATATTGATATGGAGACGATTAAGAAAATTGTTGGGTGAATTATAAAACCACTAACTCACATTTGCAACTTATCTTTTCAAACAGGGACATTTCCAAATAAAATGAAAATAGCAAAAGTAATACCATTATTTAAATCAGGGGATAAACATACTTCTACAAATTACCGGCCAGTCTCTCTCCTACCTCAGTTCTCAAAAATACTAGAAAAGCTTTTTTCAATAAGACTTTTCAGTTTTATTGAAACAAATAACTTGCTTTCCGACAGCCAGTATGGTTCCAGACATAATAGATCAACTTCATTGGCACTTACATACCTAATTGAGGAAATCACCACATGTACGGACAACAAGAAATTAGCTATAGGAATATTTATAGATTTGAAAAAGGCGTTTGATACTATAGATCATGGTATATTATTACAAAGCTGGATCGATGTGGTATTCGAGGAACTGTTCTAAATTGTCTGGAAAGTTATTTGGAAGACAGGAAACGAGTGCAATGTCCACTGTGCCACCCAGCCACCCACCATAGGTCAACACTGATGAACATCGTCTGCGGAGTACCGCAAGGGTCAATTTAGGGTCTGATACTGTTTTTATTATACATGAATGATATGTAGAGTATCATCAATCATGAAATTCATTCTTTTTGCAGATGACACTAATATCATTTGTTCAGGGCAAAATGTGCAGGATATTTTGCAGGTGATCACACAGGAGTTGATCAAGTTAAACAAATTGTTTGATGAGAATAGATTGTCGTTGAATTTGAGTAAAACTAAAATAATGTTATTTGGAAAGCGCAATAGTGACATAACAGTGAAAATTATTAGGGATGTCCGATATTATCGGCCTACCGATATTATCGGCCGATATCGGCATTAAAATGTGATATCGGAAAATATCGGTATCGGTTTTCAAAACAATTAATTTTTATTTTTTTTACATTTCTATAACCTTTATTTACCCAGGCAAGCAAGTAAGAACAAATTCTGATTTTATTTATTGTCAAAAGTATGCATAATGTTGTGTTAATTCCACAACAAGAGATATGTAATGTTAATTACCTGAAATTATTAAAAAAAATTGGGGGGGGAAACCCTGCATATATCGGTATCGGTTGATATCGGTATTGGAAATTAAGAGTTGGACAATATCGGTATATCGGTATCGGTAAAAAAGCCAATATCGAGCATCCCTAAAAATTATGATAGACAATGTATATATTGAAAGAGTAGAACAAACCACATTCCTGGGTGTGATCATAGACGACAGGATAAGCTGGAAACCCCACATCAGTCAAGTCAAATCCAATATGGCTAAAAGTGTGGGGATTATGTATCAATCCAAGAATTTTGGCACTTCTCATCCTCTACCATGCACTTGTAGTCCCATATTTAAACTATTGTCTGGAAGTATGGGGTAATTCTTATCGTTCCAAAATATCACCTCTTTATATACTGCAAAAAAAGGCCATTAGGATTGTGTACAATGCTAAGTACAACCAACACTCTACCCCATTTTTTTCTACAAGCGTCAGCTTTTAAATTATGGGACTTGATCAAACTTAGAACTGCCGAAATCATGTTCAAAGCTTCACATAACTCTCTTCCAACCCCCATCCAATATCAGTTCACTGAGAGGGTAGGAACCAGTAATTATAATATTAGAGGGAAACATAAACTTCAGCAACCGGGTGCAAGAACCACTCTAAAATCGATGTGCGTATCTGTTTGTGGAGTGAGATCATGGAATGGATTGGACGAGGAGGTTAAACTGAGTAAAACATAAACCAGTTTAAAATAAAGTTAAAAAAAGGAATATTGGAAAGGTATAAGGAGGAGGGTGAACATGATGTTTGGCATTAAAAGGAATTATGTTATATAGAATAATGTATTAACTAGTCAGACTCATGTATGTCTTGTTGAGATGTCGGGGGAATGTGGGAAACAGAGCTATGTTACATGTTGTATGCATAGCAATTGGTGGTCAGGGTGTGGGGAATGGAAATCCACAAGCTTAGCTTCTTCCATCCCCCTTTTCAAACCATTAACACATTGACGGCCACGGGGATTAGACGGGCCCCACTCTAGACGGCCAGCATATGTAAACAGACTTGGGGCTGTTTGTAGAGCTAAATCTATACTTTATAGTATTGCTATCTGTCCATTCTCATTGTCAATTGAGACCATAAACCGTCCCTTCAAAATGGATTAAAGAAAAAAAAATGTCATCAATACGTTCTCATTTTATAGCGCTGTGAATATAAGCGTTATACGGCATTTGGTCTAGTATATTTCCTGGAAGGCGAGATAAAGGGCTAATAGCTACTAACGTTATATCCAATGGCATTTCCGTTATACAAAAGCTACAGTTAAAACTCAAACTGCATATGATCGGTATGATCCTCAAGCATGTATGCATGAAAGGGGGGGGGGGGGGGGGGGCAGGGGATGTCGTTTCTGATTATTGATTACCAATAACCGTGTTTGTCTAAGTAGCCACATACGCTGGTCGGCTGGTTGAGTATCATAGCAAGCTCTGATCAGCATGTAATTTACGTGAAAAAGATCTTACCATGAGCCGGTTGGATCCCCCCGAGCATTTCCCCGTTATCGATCGCCATCTGGTAGATCGATATGTCCATTGGCTGATGATAAATCCCCTTATTGCATAGTGAAATCCGCGATCCAAAACGTATTCCGTGCAACAGACAATAGATATCGCTTCAGGTGAGTAGAAAAGTACATTAGAGATAAAAAAAAAGAAAGACAACTTCGGCCACAGGGAACACTGCATTATCACGATAGCGCCCCTAAGAGAATCTGGCCGGTAATGCACTTTCTCGAATTCAAAGAGTAGGGTACATCTGCAGTGCAGCTCGGCGACCTTGAATAGGTTATTAAAATGGAATAAAAGCCAAAACAACTTGCCACGGATATATCCGTCCTTCGGTCCTTTTCTCTGCCACGCTTATGTCCATCAATGTTTGATCACTGCCAGCTCTATTTGTCTATGGAGATGTTCACCTACTTTGCAGGGCTATAACTTTTTAAATTGTATTGCTAAATTTACATTACTATGGCCCATTCAACATCGATTAGCTATTGTTCAGGGTGTAGGAACGTTTTACTTTTTCATTCACACATTCATACTAAAATACCGTCCAGAGTATAAATATGTTTTTATCGTTTTCTGCAGTAATTCATAGAACGTGAGTTATAGCCATTTATGCATATATTAGATCATCAAATGCAGTTTGATAGCAATTGACGCCAGATAAAAAATGTCAATTGTACAAGGTCCTAAACGTCATGACTCATCATCTGCTGGTGACCGGAGGGGTGGGGGGTCGTTTATAATTCAATGGCCGACGTTAATTGATTTATGTAGTATGGGTGATATATTGATCAGAGCAGTTTGTATCGAAAATGGTAAAGAAAAACGCTGAAACTCACCCCAGTCTCCTCGTAGCGTTGGGCGATGAGAGTGGAGCAAAAAGTTCGCTATTATGGGATGTTGATCTAGATGAACCATTTCCGGGTTGTATAATAATATATACGTCCAAATAACGTTGTTTATTGAGTTATGGCAACCGATCGATTATCCAAGATGGAGTCCCGGGAGCGATCGCGAGTGGCGGACGGAATAGGGGGGACACCAAGCACTTCCGGCCCCACTTACCCTCTTCCGGTTTGGCGATCGGCCACCAGGTGGCGATATTGAACCATTGGAGAGTTGAGTGGAGATCCCCAGCACTCGTCAAGGATCCGTCGGTGAAATATGATTACCATGACAGATTTTTGAAATATTGATCTCAAAGACGCTGTAAAACGTCATTGGCAGATTACGCATGGCGAGGAATGACGTCTTAACACGTCATTGGCGATTAAAGGGCATGGATTCGAAAGCCGGATATATCCGTGCTTGGGCGCCATTGTGTTAAGTGGTGTCTGTTGTTACTGGTGTCTATTGTTTTGTGGTGGTTGTTGTACTGTTTTGTGGTTAAATCAAATCAAATCAAATCAAATTTATTTATAAGGCCCGACAACACACGTTAATGTCCCCATGGGCCGTACAGGTCTTCTTTAAACAAGTCAAGAAGAAAACATAACAATAAGTCAAGAACAGAACAAGAACACCATAAGGTCCAAACATTTTTAGATTAATGCAAATAAATGAAAGAATGCAAGCACTCTCAGACATACCCCACGCGAAGGTAAGGAAAAACTCACTAAAACCTAACAATAGGGAAAAAAGCTCCACATGCAGTGTGGAGGAGAGAAACCTTAGAAGGGCCATTCAAGGGGGGATCTCCCTTCTTAGATGTTGGTGATAGTAGTGTTGCAGACGGACAGTTGGTAAGCATGCACTCATGTGTGTAGTGAAACACAGATGAGTGCATGCAATAGCAACTGAACATTTTGAAAGATTAAAGATAGAGCTAATAGCGATAGCAACTGAACATTTTGAAAGATTAAAGATAGAGCTGATAGCGGATCTATTTGAGGCACAGGGGCGGCGCAAAGAGGGTCACATCCTCCCCGTCTTAGTCACGGGACATTCAACACTCCGGTCATTGCTCAGGGACAGCCGGAGACAGGGAGATAGGGGGCGGCACAGAGAGGGTCGCAAACTCCCCGACATCATCACGGGAGTGGTTGTCTTGTATTGTATAGGTTGTATGGTTTGAAATAAATAAATGAAACTGAACGCACGCTGTTATCTACATTCACAAGGCAATGTAGGAGCCATTTCATTTGATTTAATAGTTTTGACTAAATAGCGCCGCCACTGGTCGCCTCGTAAAAATGGCACCATGGTGCTCCTATTAATTATGGCCCAGCTGTGTGTAAACGCACGCCAGACGAGAAACAGTTTTTCAACCGCTTGCTTGCTACACACACACACAGCGCAGAAGACAGAAAAGAAAGACTTTGTTTAGAATCATTATGAGTTTATTTGAAACCCTTTTGCTGCGCCTGTTTGTTTTGAAACCTTTTTAGTACAAGTCTGGAGCCTGTTTTGTTTCATTTGTTTGCTCCGTTATTATTTGAAACTTTACGCAACTTCTTCCATAAAACTCAACCGGTTCGAACCCATCGGATGCAACTATCAACAACATCAAACAGTGAGTAACAAGACAGCCCAAGTCAATGTGGTGTGAGCGCGTTGAAGACGTATCCTGGCTTAGATAGGCACATTGAGCCTACATTCAAGTTGAAAAACTCTCTGATACGGACACAAGTAATGGAATTTGATGGATCAAAATGATCTAATGGATGTGTCACGCTATTGAGAACAATGGAATGTACAATACAATTGGATAAATGTACGCGAAAGATGCGCATTTAAATTGGTATCAAACGGATCTAATGGATGTGTCACGCTATTGAAAACAATGGACTGTGCAATATGATTGAATAAATGAACGCGAAAGACGCGCATTTAAAATGGTATCAAACGGATCTACTGGATGTGTCACGCTATTGAAAACAATGGACTGTGCAATATGATTGAATAAATGAACGCCAAAGACGCGCATTTCAAAATAGAATTGGAGGATCAAAGTATCTAATGGATGTGTGATTCTATTAAAGATAATGCAATATGCGATATCATGTGGATAAATGAACGCCAAAGACGCGCATTTAAAGTGGATTTGAAGGAATATGTCGTCATCAAATAAACCTGTGCACCGTTATAAATAGATAAAAAGATGCTGCTTAACGATGTCTGGGCAAGATAAAGAGGAATTGGGCCATTCTGATGCAGCTGCTTTGATTGTGACTGAAGGTTCTGATGCAGCTCCTGTGATTGAAGTTACCACCGTTCACACTTCTGACACAAATGTTAACTTGCCTGTGGTTGAGGGAAAGAGACAAGTGAAACCCACGCAACGGGCACTTGAGGCTAATTATACAAAACAATGTAATCGAAGAAAAGCTAAACTTGGACAACTCACAAGCAAAAGAAATGTGTTACAAGCACTTATGGTTGATTACAGAAATGTTGAATTGGTTAAACAAGAATACAATGAATTTAATTCTAAAACAAATGACTTCAAATCACTTCACAAAACAGTACAGCAGCTGTTATCAGAAGAGGAAGCGGCAGAAGAACAAGATCAGTGGTACATGCCGAAGTTCAAAATCATATGTGAATTTCATGATAAGGTTATAGAATGGATAAATAATGCCCCTGCAGCTATGGCACAAAAGCCACCAGAAGTGACACCAGCAGTGACACCAGCACAAAGTGTGAAATCATTTGGAAATAATTCAGTTGGCATGAAATCCACTTCAAGCACCGCAGCATTAAGACAGGTAGAGGCCGAAAGAGCCAATCTAGCCACACGTTCTGCTTATCTCAAACAAAGACAAGCATTTGAATTTCAGGAGGCACAGCTCAAAGCAAGAAAGGAAGCATTTGAATTAGAAGTGGAAATTGCAGCTGCTGATGCCATGTTAAAGGTTCTGGATGTTACTAAACATGTAGACACCAGGCTTGATGTTAACCCCTTAATCCACATCAATCCACTTTATTTTGACTCAATGCGATCCTTACCAGTGGACAGCCAGAAGGTTAATCATGGATTGGATGATGAAGAGGAAGATGATGACTATGATGAGGATGATGAGGCTGAAGAGAATGATGATGATGATGATGATGATTATGATGATGATGATGAAAATTATGAATTTGAAGGAGCAGCTTCCCATCCACCACTGAGACGAAGGTCTCAACATGCCCCTAGTGGTCAATTACGGCAGCCACAGAAACAAATGGCTCAGCAGCCTACAAGGTCACGAATATCTGTTGCTCACCAACAACCCCAACAGCCTAACCCAAACTTTGGCTTGCAGGATGGTGCTCAGGTTAATGTTCAACCAGGCGGAGCCATGATGGACATTTTGAGAAAACAAAATGAAATCACAGAAATGTTAATTCAAGAACAGAGGTTCTCACTCTTGCCTTCTAGAGAGATTCCTGTTTTTAAAGGTGATCCATTAAGTTATGTCTCTTTCATTAGTACATTTGAACATTGTATAGAAAGCAAGACAAGTAACAACAGAGATCGACTACTCTTTCTTGAACAATTTACAGATGGAGAACCAAAGGCAATTGTGAGAAGCTGCCTTCACATGGATTCCCAAAAAGGCTATGTGAAAGCAAAACGGCTGCTACGCAAACATTTTGGAAATGAGGTTTTCATTGCTGCTGCCTATCAGGAACAAATTCTGAATTGGGATGCAATCCGATCGGAAGATGGTAAAGCCTTACACAAATACTCACTCTTCTTGAGAACATGCTGCAATGCTATGAGCAATAATGAAATTCTGCAAGACATGAACAATCCTACACACTTGAAATCTGTCTTGTCAAAACTGCCATTCAAGCACAGAGAGAGGTGGAGGACAGTAGCATATGGTTACTATGAGCGTACACACAGAAGAGCTAAGTTCCCACAACTTGTAAATTTCATTGAAAGGCAAGCAAACATTGCCATTGATCCCCTCTTTGGAGAAATACAAGACACAAAACCGAAAGAAAAGAGGACAATCCCTTCTCCCCGAAATAGTAATTTGAAATACATACCAGTTTCATCATACACTAAGAGCAGTTTTGCGACAGTAACAGAATCCTCAGAACCACCAAGCACAAGCAGCTCTGCAGCCGTGCAACAGAAAACATGTTTCTTTTGCAAAGAGAACCACAGCACAGACCTGTGCAAGACATTGGATAAGAAAATACACAAAGACAAAGTTGAGTTCTTTAAAGTAAATGGTTTATGTTTCGGTTGTGTGACTCAAGGTCACATGAGTAAGGACTGTGAAAGACGTGTGACTTGTAAGATATGTACAAAGAAGCATCCTACTGTGTTGCACATTGAATTTAAAAAAGATACAAGTCAAACTAGTCCAAGCACCGATAGCATGTCAGTGGGCAGTGCATTAGTCACCATGAAAAGGCCTATCCATACTGGGGCCGGTGACCAACAAAAATTGTCAATTGTTCCTGTGCAAGTCAAGTTGTCAAATTCGAATCAGGTACTTCAAACGTACGCTTTCCTTGATCCAGGAAGCACTGGAACCTTCTGTACTGAAGCTTTAAGGAAGCAACTGAATGCGAAGGCGACACCAACTCGAATCCTACTTCGTACTCTAGGACAAGAAAGGGTCATAAGTATTAACCGAATCAATGGGCTGGAAGTGTCAAGTCTTGAAGGAGATGATTTCCTAAAACTGCCACCACTCTATACTCAAACAGAAATTCCTGTAACCAAGCAGCAAATTCCCACTCAGGATGATGTGCAAGAATGGAACTACCTAAAAGAGGTTAAGTTGCCATATATTGATGCAGATATTGGACTCCTGATTGGTAATGATGCAGCTAAGTTTATGGAACCGTGGGCAGTAATTAATAGCAAGGGTAATGGGCCCTACGCTGTAAAGACAAGACTTGGATGGGTGGTTAGTGGGCTTCTACACAAACCCACAATAAGCCATAAGCAGCCAACCCATATTTCCGGCAATCGCATATCAATAATACATTTGAATGACCTCATGATCCAAAAAGGGAAATTCAAGAAAGATGTGGAGTTTCACAAAAGAAGGACTCACCATGGAGTACGCCACCCAAAGAAACGCAGACTGCGTGTAATCATGGCAAAGGCAAGAGACGCCCCCTTGAAACGGGTTACAACACCCAGAATGGAACTTACTGCTGCATTACTAGCAGTGAAAGTGAACAGGAATGTGGATGAAGATACATTCAGAACCCAAGTGAACACCAAGATCAACCCTGCAGACCATGTGTCCCGAGGTCTTACAGCTGATGCATTTTTAAAGTGTGAAAACTGGAAGAAGGGACCGGACTTCCTACAGGAAAAGGAAGAGACATGGCCTAACTTACCTGCTGATCTCACCCCCATACCAGCCGACGATCCGGAAGTCAAAAGAGAGAAGGTTACAGTCAATACCATTCAGATGACAGATCAAGATCCTACTAGCACTCTCATACACCACTACTCAAGTTTCTACAAATTGAAAAGAGCTGTAGCATGGGTGCTGTATTTGAGAACTCACCTTTTGCAGTTGAGTAAGAAAAGGAAAGATCTGATGCAAATTCAAGAACCAGACGCAGACAAACAACGACAGACAATTGAAGTGGAGATGAAAAAATTCAAAAACACTGTAAAGGCACACAACCTCTCTCTGGATGAACTGGACATTTCAGAGATAGCCGTTGTAAAATTCTGTCTCAAACAAGGATTTCAAGAGGAAATCAAAACATTGCAGAAAGGAAGTTTGAACGTGCAGAAACACAGTTCAACCTACAAGCTTGATCCCAAACTTGAAAACGAAGCCATAAGAGTGGGTGGGAGATTAAGCATAGCAGCCATGCCAGAAGATGCAAAGCACCCTGCTATCCTCCCAAAAGACCATGTGTATGCAAAGCGCCATTGGAGACAAGTACAGTACCTGTCAGATCTATTTTGGACTAGATGGATAAAAGAATACCTACCTCTTATGAATGTACGTCAAAAATGGAACCGCATCCGCAGGAACTTTGAAAAGGAAAACATTGTGATCATAGCTGACACGAATGCACCAAGAGGATCCTGGATGTTGGCTAGAGTCCTGGAAACAATGCCAGACTCAAGAGGACTTGTGAGAAGTGTGCGTCTTCAGACAAAAACAAGTGTACTTGAAAGGCCCATCAGCAAGATTTGCCTGCTGGTGCCAAACTCAAATTAGGTACTGAAGATTCAAACAGGCCTATACACCATGCCTGTTTCCCACCTCACAAGTATTTATTTTGTTTTGAACATTTTGTATGGCTCCAGCAGTTTTTTGATTTTGTATTGTTATTAGAGCCTGCCCATAACAATAGGGGCCGGTAATGTAGGAGCCATTTCATTTGATTTAATAGTTTTGACTAAATAGCGCCGCCACTGGTCGCCTCGTAAAAAATGCACCATGGTGCTCCTATTAATTATGGCCCAGCTGTGTGTAAACGCACGCCAGACGAGAAACAGTTTTTCAACCGCTTGCTTGCTACACACACACACACAGCGCAGAAGACAGAAAAGAAAGACTTTGTTTAGAATCATTATGAGTTTATTTGAAACCCTTTTGCTGCGCCTGTTTGTTTTGAAACCTTTTTAGTACAAGTCTGGAGCCTGTTTTGTTTCATTTGTTTGCTCCGTTATTATTTGAAACTTTACGCAACTCCTTCCATAAAACTCAACCGGTTCGAACCCATCGGATGCAACTATCAACAACATCAAACAGTGAGTAACAAGACAGCCCAAGTCAATGTGGTGTGAGCGCGTTGAAGACGTATCCTGGCTTAGATAGGCAAATTGAGCCTACAGCAACGTACACTGTTATCTACATTAACAAGGCAACGCACACCGTTATCTATATTAACAAGGCAATGCACACTGGTATCTACATTCACAAGGCAACACATGCTGGTATCTATATTAACAAGGCAATGCACACCGTTATCTACATTCACAAGGCAACACATGCTGGTATCTATATTAACAAGGCAATGCACTCTGTTATCTACATTCACAAGGTAACACATGCTGGTATCTATATTAACAAGGCAATGCACTATGTTATCTACATTCACAAGGCAATGCACTCTGTCATCAGAAAGAACAGGTTGGCGTGTACAGCCCTGCTTCTGGAGCTACCTCTCTTTACCACTTTACCACTGGTACAGATATATGTCATATTGATTAATATGTTATATTGATTAATTTAACAGCAGTGGTATATCACGTTATATTGATTAATATGTTCTATTGATTAACATGACAGTAGTGGTATAGCATGTTTTATTGATTAACATGTTATATTACTTAGCATGGTCTATTGATTAACATGACATCAGTGGTGTAGCATATTGATTAACAGCACACACACACACACACACACACACACACACACACACACACACACACACACACACACACACACACACACACACACACACACACACACACACACACACACACACACACACACACACACACACACACAGAGACTGTGTGCCATTTGGCTGGCTCTTACTGAACAATATAACATTCTCAATGAACAATATAACATTCTGGACAAGACCAGTTTCTCCAGGGATGTGTGCAGTTTGTGTGTGTGTGTGTGTGTGTGTGTGTGTGTGTGAGAGTGAGAGAGAGTGTTTGTGTAATAATTGAAACAATGAGCCACACACATTTTACAGTCATCAGGTGTCTACCAGGTGTCTGCATGATCATCACAGATAGAGAGAGAGAGAACGAGAGAGAGAGAGAGAGAGAGAGAGAGAGAGAGAGAGAGAGAGAGAGAGAGAGAGAGGGAGAGAGAGAGAGAGAGAGAGAGAGAGAGAGAGAGAGAGAGAGAGAGAGAGAGAGAGAGAGAGAGAGAGAGAGAGAGAGAGAGAAAGAGAGAGAGAGAGAGGCAGGGGGATACATGAGGGGAGGGGAGAGGCATGGGGATATGTGAGGGGAGGAGAGAGGCAGGGATTTTGCTGAATTTTACAAATCCATTCTCCGCACCCAACGGAAAACACCAAATAATGCATGCAGAGCAGAACTAGGAAGATACCCACTAATCATCAAAATTCTAAAAAGAGCAATCAAATTCCACAATCACCTAAAAGAAAGTGACCCAGACACACTCCACAATATAGCCCTCACCCACAGAGAGACCCTCGATAGATGCCCACTCAGCCAGATGGTTCTTGGACTCTCCTCACAAACACAATCAGAGCCACCAGACAGAAACCACACTGGACTAAATCAAATTATGAGAAAACAAAAAGAAAACTATCTGACACATTGGAAAGAAACAACCCAAAACCAGAGCAAATTGAAATGCTATTTGGCCCTAAACAGAGAGTACACAGTGGCAGAATATCTGAGCACTGTGACTGACCCAAAACTAAGAAGATCCTTGACTAGGTACAGACTCAGCGAGCACAGCCTAGCCATTGAGAAAGGCCGCCATAGGGAGACCTGGCTCCCAAGAGAAGACAGAATGTGCACCCACTGCACACAAGATGAGGTGGAAACCGAGCTCCACTTCTTAACAACCTGCCCACTATACCAAGACATCAGAGACATATACTTCCCACAAATTGCAAACACCCAAAGAGACTTTGAAAACATGGACAATAACTCAAAACTCCCATACCTACTGGGAGAAATACAACAATGTGCAAACACAGCAGCCAGATTTGTGAGCTGCTGTGACAAGAAACGGACATCCAACGGAATGCAACCACCATAAAGACTGTACAAGAAATTACTTCTGTAATGTACTGATTTCCTTTGTTTTCTCTGTTTGATTGTTTTGTTTTGTTTGGCTTTGGCAATGTAAACGTATGTTTCCCATGTAAATAAAGCCCATTTGAATTGAATTGAATTGAATTGAATTGAATTGAATTGAATTGAATTGAATTGAATTGAGAGGCCATGTACAGATCTATGTCAATGCCAAAACTGCAAATGTTTCTAAGGAAACTGAGGATAGAGCTACGTGGGATGATGACTCGGATGATTAACATCAGTGTTGCCTGGGAAGTGTGTGGTGGATGAGGGGTTGGGTGGTGGATGAGGGTGTGGACTGGGGTTGGGATGTATAGGGCGGGGGGTTCGGGTTATACAGTAGGTATAGTGTGATTTGTTTGTATTTTTGTACCTGTATTATATTTTGTTTTTAAATGGGAAATAAAAAGGTTAATGAGTAACTTATTGATTTGTAAATAATTTTTACATTATTCCAAATTAAGGGGATGGTGTAGTGTTTTGATTGATTAACCATCTTGATCAAAAGTGTGTAGGTCTATTATTTTTGTCATTATACTATCCACTGAAATGTTTTATGTGTACAACCTCAATCTTTAGAAAATTGTACCAGCATTTTTAATATTACAGGTTGGGAATCACAAGGTAAAGCAATTTGATAAATATTTGCTGCATATCATGGTATAAATTCACATTCAAGTATACTAACAGTGGTGGCTGGTCCATAGAGGGGGCTAGGGCACCGCCCCCCCTGGTGAAAGATAATAAGAAAGAAGAAATAGTAGTTTTGGATTTTAGATTTACAATGCACAATAACGTATAATATATCAAATATAAATCATTGTCTGTGCATCCTATTCACCCCCCCTGGCCCCCTCTCTAATCTTGGGTGCTAGAAATCAGTGCCAGCTACCAGCTGCCAGCCAATTGAAAAATAAATAAATGAACCTAGCAACTAAATTTAATCCAATCTACGTCTTCAAATATGATGCCTGTGGGCGCTTTTCTCTATTGCCTGAAGTAGAGTCATTGTCGAATTGTCTATTCTATTCACTATTGGCTGAGCATGGCACGTCCACCAGGAAAATCCCATATGCTCCGCTCGGCTACTAGTTGTTGTCATAGTAGGTCTATGGCTGTTGTAACTTGTCGTCGTCGTCATGGGAAATTGATAATAATCACAAGATCTATACTGTACATTCAGACATTTGACTTGGATTGAACCAAATGGATTTATATCGACACGTTTATGGAAAGTTCAAGGAACGTTTTTTTTTCAAGGAAAGTGGATTAAGGCTTGTGGACAAGTTGGAGTCGGACAACATCAACAACAAGGCTGTATGAGTCGAAGGTAAGCAAGCAAAAAAATATGCTTCAGTATGCTTCAACATTTGAGTTAAACAGAAGTCATCACTTGTTATCTTATAGATAGATTAATGGCTTAACAACTGAGCTAATGTTAGCTATCTGCTCCCCCAAAAAACCGAATTTCATGGATATATCCTTGGGTAAAATAGCTAGTTTATTAACGTTTATTCAACATAATAATAATAATAATAATAATAATAATAATAATAATAATAATAATAATAATAATAATAATAATAATAATAATAATAATAATAATAATAATAATAATAATAATAATAATAATAATAATAATAATAATAATAATAATAATAATACATTTAATTTGTAGTGCACTTTACATTTGGAACCAAGTGCTAAGGTTTGACTGTCAATACAATGTCAAAACTGTCTGCTTGCTTAAGCTAGCTTAACTTTTATCGTTTTCGGTGGTCTTTCTTCTCCACTTACTGATAGTGATAGCCACTGTCTACATAAAACCGCGTCATCACGCACCTGCGCGCCACACTGACAGCTCGAGCTGCTCGGCTTGGCTGTGCATTGGTTTTTGACACAGACGTTGCATTAAATGAACAACATTTAAAACATAATTATTATTGTTTTTACCATGATCTTTGAAATGCGTTACATTGTTCTGTTGCAGCGGGATGCGGGACAAACGTTCCACTGCGAAAGGCCTTGTTTTTTTTTGGGGGGGGGGATGTTTACTGGGGCACAGCTGACCAAAAAAGTTGTCTAAATACGCCGATGCCGGGAGGCCTATTCTTTAATCCCAGCCGAAGAGTGCTGCAGAGTGCTTCCGCGTTTTCCCTGATTGGCCGCGACACGCCCCACGGCAGCGGCAGAGCGGAGCAGCAGAGCGGAGCGGCAGAGCTTGCGGCATTATGTAGCCGTAATCCCCGCTGTTTTTCCATCGAAGCTTAGCTCAACTGGTACGCCGCCATGCTGTGGAGCCTGCGGTGCGGTTGGTCACAAGTTCGAATCACTTCAATTTTTCTTTTTTTCTTTTTTACGTTTATCATCTCTCGCTATAAACGTGCATTCTTTCGCTGGTTAAGTTTAGGCATTCTTTCGGAGTTGGTTAATGTTAGGGTTAAGTTAAGGTTAGGGTTAAGGTTAGGCATTATTTCGGAGTTGGTTAAGGTTAGGGTTAAGTTAAGGTTAGGGTTAAGGTCACGCTGGATCTTTGAACCCGTCGGCGGACAACAAAAGAAATTAGAATCCCTCTTAAATGCTCAAAAAGGACATCTTTTCAGAAATCGATAAAAATAGAAAAATTGCCATTTCTAGTGCTTTGACATGTAAGGTATACGTCCCCCAACTTGCTAAACCTAATACGAATTGTAAATACGTTTAATTCTTGCTAGATGGCATGATTGTAATAATCTCCATTTGCGATAAGAACTACAATCGCGTCACGAAACGCACATACATGGACGCGCGCACACACACAATAGCGGCGTGTGCGCTGTGAATAGGTGTTACACTTACACCCCCGCAGAGGCGTGAGACTGGTATCAGAGCCTACCCCCCCATCCAAATTCTAAACATAATAATGTATGAATTATCTGTTGCAATAATATCCACGGGACTCGACTTTTTGCAGTCGTTTCTCCTCTCCTGCGTGAGGAGTCTGAGGACATTCGCGGACATTCTCTCAGATAAAAAAAAAAAAGCTTACATACACATACACACACTCTCGCTCTCTCTCAATTCAAATGGGCTTTATTTAACATTAACTACTGTATGGCAGAGTGCGTCTGTGTATACGAGGTATGAATGATCACTGGCTGCTGTGTGACGAGTTTGCTCATCCGCGCTGTCGCGCTATATAAATCCAAGTCATTATTATTATTATTATTAAACACGGACCGCTTTAGTTGACAAAATTACATACATTTCGGGTCATTTCATAATAGCAGTGTGGACCAGCTCTGTAACCAGCTCTGTAACAAGTACAACGCATCTCGCTAGTTGACAGCTTACGCATGATGTAAAAATTGCAACGTTTCAACTAGAAAGGTAGGCTCAGTAGAGCCCAAATCTCAACCAGACGGGAGCTTTCTCTCTCTCTCTCTCTCTGTCTGAGAACCCAGGTTCTGGCTACTGTGTGACGCGTTTGGTGTTTTGGTCACCCGCGCTGTAGTAAACACGGTGCTTTAGTTGACAGCGTTCGATGCGCTTTGTGAAGGAAAGATGACGTCGCCTCTCTCTCTCTCTCTCTCTCTCTCTCTCTCTCTGTCTGTCTGTCTGTCTGTCTGTCTGTCTGTCTGTCTGTCTGTCTGTCTGTCTGTCTGTCTGTCTGTCTGTCTGTCTGTCTGTCTGTCTGAGAACCCAGGTTGCTTTCTAACCTATATATATCTCTCTCCCTCTCTCTCTCCCTCTCTCTATCTATATCTCCCTATCTCCCTCTTTCTCCCTCCATCTCTCCTCTGTATCTCCCTCTCTGAGACTACTCCCGGTCTGAGTCATGTAAATCACAAATCATGTAAAACCCAGATTCGGCTCAAACAAGGGACTAAACACGTTTCGCAATTATGCCACAACAATGTGGAACGCCCTACCCAAAGCTGTAAAGGAATGTAAATCACTACCCACCTTCAAAAACACTCTCAAAGAACACCTACGGGAGACTGCAATTCAAAACTGGCCCCTACAAATGTCCTAACCCAGTTGTACAATAAACCATTTACCTGTTGCGATCACGCAACAGGCAGATAAATCCCAGAAGGCCACGGCTGGCCGCCTGTTTTGCGTACATTGTAAGATGAAGACCCCCTGGAAGTGCGGTGAATGTGGTGTGGCCCTCTGTCTCATTCCAGACAGGAACTGCTTTTTCACATATCACTTAGTGTGATACAAAACAGGCAGATACAACCATGAGGAGACACCTATTTTTTTTTATACATGTGCATAATTTTATTTTTTTGGAGATTTTGCCTAAATTCATTGTGGTCGCGCTCTCTGCCAAATATCATATGAGGCACCTTGTATTACTATTGTAATCCAAAAGTGATATATAGGGTTGTTCATTGTACAATACAATTGATACAGTTGATGTTTCTTGTTGATTATTATTCTCTATGTGTTTTTAATAAAATTGTGTGATATTCTATTCCAGTTGTCTTTGGTCTTGTTTTCTCTGGTTATGATCATGTTATTAGTGTGTGTGTGTGTAAAAAAACTAATAATATAATTATTATAAATGTCGCTCTCTCTCTCTCTCTCTCTCTCTCTCTCTCTCTCTCTCTCTCTCTCTCTCTCTCTCTCTTGAAATCTACAGTTACACATTTAGTATGTATTTAGTGAGGTAAATGAGTACAAGACATGTTTCACAGACACACACACACATACACACACACACATACACAGACAGACAGACACACACACACATTTACATTTACACATTTACACATTACATTTACATCTAGTCTAGTTTGCTTATTTTTTTTTGATATGGTACAGTACTGTAGATACAGACACAGACACACACACACACACAGAAACACACACAGGCTAGGCCTCCTGCTGGGTCCATTCACTGGAATAACAAAGGAATGACTGGGCCTTTGCTCAGGTGTGAAATGGTGCTAGTGACAATGATCACATTGAATTCTGGGAGTGTAGTTCTCTCATCAGATAGCTGAATGAACTTGGATCTAGTTCAAAGTCCTATACTGAAAAGGTGTTAGGATTTTACCAGAATGTTTGATAGGACATTGATTGAAAACTATCGTCTCAAATTTGACAATTGATGGCTTATTTTGAAGGTATGAATCTGTAATTTTATATTATGTAACAAAAAAAAAGGGGGAAATTCTCAGGAGGAGGAGCTATTTAGGTTAGACTTCTAAGGGTTAAGGTTAGGGTTAAGTTAAGGTTAGGGTTAAGGTTAGGCATTCTTTCGGAGTTGGTTAAGGTTAGGCATTATTTCGGAGTTGGTTAAGGTTAGGGTTTGTCGCAGAGAATGCCTGTCTGTCTTTCTTGACGTGGAGGATGCAGCCTATTTCCGCACTGCCGCTCTCTCGCGCTGCCGCGGTCACATGGGCGCCATGGCCAATCAGAGAAACGCGACGCACTCTTCGGCTGGGATTAATATAGACGCTGCCGGGAGATATATCGCGAAATATAGACCCAGTCAGGCCACTTTTTAAGCGGGGGGTTAGGTTAGGTTAGGTTTACTTTATTTGTTCAAGGGGGACAGTGTACATTAATAAAACATTTTACAGATGTAAATGTAACAGGCTAAAATCATGTGTGAAAAAGGGTTAGCAATAAAAACAGAATAAAATCAAGATAAATAACATTAGAATAAAAACACAACAAAAGCACATAGACATATACGATAGGGATACAGGTCACAATACAGTCATGGACACAAGGACAGAGCACATCATGACATATTAAGAGACCCAGACATATAGACAGACGCACCATATCCACACACACACATACACACACAGACACCTCAGTGTTGACAGTGCTGGTTTTCAATTAGCCATTCCCTAACCCTGCACTTGAATGAATGGTATGATGTGGACACTCTAATTGTTTGAGGAATTGAGTTCCATTGGTGGTCCTGGTCCAGGATTTCTTTTGTTACAAAGACTACATTTCCTGCATTCTCCTGCAGGAATTTTTGAATGTTTACCCTGCCAGTGTTTGTGAGGGCATCACAAATTATTGTAATATTTTTTTGTCAATGATATGTCAATGATTAGCAACAACACTGATTTCGATGGATTTTTCTTTTTTTGTAATGTCAGATTGAAAAAAATACTCACTCTTACCATTAGGGAACTAAATTGTCCTAAAACGCCATACAAATATTATATGCTGAACATTTCTTCCACTTTTTCTTTCATAAATCTTTTATTCTAATTATTACTTTTTATAATATTTTACTGTTGTGAAGCACTTTGAACTGCAACTTCTGTATGAAAAGTGCTATACAAATAAAGTTTTTTATTATTATTATTATTATTATTATTATTATTATTATTATTATTATTATTATTATTATTATTATTATTATTATTATTATTATTATTATTATTATTATTATTATTATTATTATTATTATTATTATTATTATTATTATTATTATTATTATTATTTAATAATCAACTTCAGCCCTGATCATAACCACCACATATTCAATACATTTTCGAATTTGAACCCTTTAAATGCCAGTGTGTGTGTGTGATGGCATCACACATTATTGTTAAAAAACACACAAAAAGTGAAATATCTTCAATATATCAAATGCAAAGTCGATTTTTCTGGGGGGGATTATTACAGGCTAGTGTCAATGATTAGCAACAACACTTATTTTGATGGATTTTTTGTTTTTTGTAATGTCAGATTTAACAACTCTTTTCAGAAAAGTGGGAGTATTTCATTTTTTATCTGACATTACAAAAAATATAAAAATAAAAATGGTTATGATCAAGGCTGAAGTTGAATAAAATATTTATGACTGTTTAGTCTCTAAACTTCGTTACTCTCTGTCACAGTGATCTCCTGGTTGTTCCCCACCTAGGTTATCTAACTACCTCGCTGCCGCAACTAGAAACACTGGCCTGGCCTGCTTCTGAGTTCAGTGGCCTGACTACCAACATTTTATTTATTTATGTTTTATTAAAAAAAAATATTAAATTTTTTTTTATTTGCACAGGCCACCGGGAAAACTCCCGGTGCTCTCGATGGCCAGTCCGGGCCTGGGTGATATACCCTTACAAACCCATCTGAATAGACTAAAATTCGAATGTAAAATTCAACGGTTCATGTTCCTATCTTGGTCTTGAATGTGAACATCGAAATAAAACTACAATCGTGAGGAAATAAATTATAGTTTGAACGTACCAATGAGGATGGAATATAGTATCCCCGGCCTATCAGAGGGAGGCTGTATGTTCCTATCCTGGTCCACAGCCTGGATGGGAGGAGTCACATTGACTGGATTCACCTTTTCCTAGAAAAATAATCAAATACAAGGGGCGGGAAACATTAAAGGGGCAGTTCACCAAAAAACAATGCTGATTTATTTTGCACATAATCTCACACACATCCAAAAACAGTTTTATACACACTAGTTTGACAGTTATTGAATATGGCCACCAGTGATGTCATCTGGAACATTGAATAAATGTGTTCAGCTCAATACAATTATTGTCCCTATAGGAGAAGCTATTGCTATTCTTTCATCTACATCAGTTCATGGAGCTGTAATTAACACAACACATGGATTCAATGTCCCTAATGATATCACTGCTGGTCATAGTCCAACTTATTTACCCTCAATAACTGTCAAAATAAATAGATACAAAAATAAGCTGGGTAGTGTAGTATTATGAAATCGAAAGCCCCGCGTCTCCTCTTTCTTAGGACTACAACGATTTCATGAGTGCTTCTTCTTCTCTCATCTAAATCGCCCGTTTTCTAGTGCTGAGATTTTTATAAGCTCATATCAACACTTAAAATCATTGGTAAACAAACATAGTGCTGGAAATATACACTTCGATAGGGTTAGGGTTAGGGTATTTACTATTGGCTACATCTGAAAAAGAAACACAACATTACTTAATACGGACTGTATTGATCTATTTATGACATGAAATAAATCTTGTACCGGGCTGATCAGGCTTCAGAGGTTAACTTTCTCAGACATGAGATGATCATTTTGAGAATTGAACACATTGAACATCCAATGACAATGTAACAGTGGACACTGCTTGGCAGATTGGTAGGCTGATTAGGGAGGGTGTCTGGTAATTGCTGGTTCGATTCCAGGTGCAGACAGTGTCAATATCGACATAGAGCCGATGAGCAAGGCACATAAACCCCATGTTTATACAATATGTACCAACCTGCTCTGACAACACAGCATTGTGGTTATAAAAAAAAAGCCTTTCTATATATACTTTCTATACTGTACATACACATTGAACTCTTTAACAGAGGCACTGAATTCTGAGCATCCGTTAGAATAAAAAACAGCAAAAGAAAACTAAACACACAGAAATAGAATAGATCCTTGAAAAATGGATCTGAAAGTGAGTGTGTGAGTGAGTGTGTGCGTGTGTGTCTGTGAGTGACTGGGTGAATGAGCGAGTGTGTGTGTGTGTGTGTGTGTGTGTGTGTGTGTGTGTGTGTGTGTGTGTGTGTGTGTGTGTGTGTGTGTGTGTGTGTGCGCGCGGCGCGCACGCGTGTGTGTGTCTGTGTGTGTCTGTGCGTGTGTGTGTGTGTGTGTGTGTGTGTGTGTGTGTGTGTGTGTGTGTGTGTGTGTGTGTGTGTGTGTGTGTGTGTGTGTGTGGAGGGGTGTTGTTTGTCTGTGAGTGCAGTGAAATGACTGCGTTGTCATCTCGACATGCTGAGCTATCAGTAAGGTGTAAGATACCGATAGGAGGAAAAAACACAAATGAATAAAACCAGAGAGAGAGAGAGAGAGAGAGAGAGAGATAGAGAGAGAGAGAGAGAGAGAGAGAGAGAGAGAGAGAGAGAGAGAGAGAGAGAGAGAGAGAGAGAGAGAGAGAGAGAGGTGAGAGGAGGGAGAGACATAGTTTTTGCGTATGAGTTGTCTTTGAGGCACTGCTGAAGCTGTCAGAACATAATATCATTATGACTGGGAGTGAAACTATCATACCTATCCTCTCCTCTCTTCTCTTCTCATTTCTTCTCCTCTCCTTTCACCCCTCCCCCATAACCGATCATCTCTCCTTCTATCATCCCCCTCATAAACTCTCCTCTCTCATTCTCTCCTCTCAATTGCCATCATAAACTATCCTCTCCTCTCTCCTTTTCTCCTCTCCCCTCATAAACACTCCTCACATCTCCTTCTCCCCTCTCTCCTCATAACCTATCCTCTCTCCTTCTATCCTCTTCCCTCATAAACACTTCTCTCATCTCTGCTTGTCTCCTCTCAATTCCCCTCATGAACACCCCTCTCCTCTATCTTCCCCCTCTCCCCTTAAAAACTCAACCTTCCTCAACTCTCCTCTCCTCTAATCCCAGTAGGGATGCTCGATATCGGCTTTTTTACCGATACCGATATACCGATATTGTCCAACTCTTAATTTCCGATACCGATATCAACCGATATCAACCAATACCTATATATGCAGGGCCCCCCCCCCCCCCCCCCCAAAAAAATGGAATAGTTTCAGGTAATTAACATTACATATCTCTTGTTGTGGAATTAACACAACATTATGCATACTTTTGACAATAAATAAAATCAGAATTTGTTCTTACTTGCTTGCCTGGGTAAATAAAGGTTATAGAAAAGTAAAAAAAAGAAAAAAAGAAAAGAAAAAAATTTAAACCGATACCGATATTTTCCGATATCACATTTTAATGCCGATATCGGCCGATAATATCGGTAGGCCGATAACATCGGACATCCCTAGTTAGCAGTAACATGTTTTTGTAACAGGATGACAGTAATTTGTTTATAAACCATGGTGACTGTCAATGTTCCCCCTAAAGTGGTCTGCACACGGCGGGCGACAGACGTCGCCTGGCGATGTGATCGCCTGTCGCTCAATGACAATCGCTTAGCCCCCCACACCAGAGGCGACCGTTCTCAGGTATAATGAGATGCATAAGCTATGTGTCGCTCTGTTTAGCTGGGGGTGTTTCCCCCCGGGAGATATAGGAGGACGGACCGCCGGCCGGGACCGGACGTTAGTTTGTCGTGAAGCGAGCGTATATAATATAATTAGCAGGTAGCTGTGTTGTGCGTTACGAGAGAGTATTAACCTGTAAAACCCATATTGAGCTGGAATTAAACCATCATATACGAATACAACCTCTCCTCATTCTTCCTGACATTACTGCATGCCTGATCGCTACGATACGTTCACTACCACCAATTGGACAAGTATTGTTATGCAGCTGCTGAAAGAGTGTTTTTTTTCACGGAAGACGCAAACTGTTTTATTCTCAACGATAATTTTCTTTGGACAATAAACCTTACAAACTACATCAGCTGCAGCCTGGACATTAAACTCTGTCAACATCCACAACTTATTTTGTTACCCGAGTATTAAAACACTAGTAGGTGCATCGTGGGGCATTGTTCATTTATTAGTTAATGACAAGCGGCCACTATAGCTTCTCAAACTAACGTTATTTATTTAAATTGTTCCCGTTAATAATAATGAAAAGTAGCATGGTAATAATACGTAGGCTATTGATCAATGAATGTATTGAATGATACATTAAAGGTGTACAAATGATACACCAGTAGAACTTCTGTACTGCTTCTACTGTAGAAGTCATGTTATTTCCTCATTGTCCTGCTGTGTCGCCTCAAAAAATAGGATCGAGGCGATTTTTAGCGAGGCGACAGAAATAGCTGCGCGATGGTCGCTTCAGAATCTCCTGCCGTGTGGGTTCTCTCATTCATAACAATGAAGGCGATACAATTCTGTCTGTCGGCTCGCTAAAAAAATCGGTCGCCTGGCTTAAATCGCTCGCCGTGTGGGGACCCCTTAAGGTGCGCCCGTGCGCGCGCGTGCACATGGCCAAATGCTCCCGCGCACATCTGAAATCGGTCGCGCACAGAAACGTTTGTGTAAAAAAAATAAAAGACGTTTGTTTGGATGCACATAATTCACATGTTCTGGGTTGGCTAGCTCTTAGATACGATCCAACCTATTGCGTGGCACCACAGAGAGACGTTTTAGTATCGGCGTCTGTGATTTGCCTAAACGTTTGTCCCTTCCTGAATCTGCAGCAGCCGACGCGGAAGTGAAAGCGTTAGGGAAAATATACACGCGGACAGGCGAGACAAATAATAATGACGACTAGTAGTCAGCCTCCTAAAAAAAACAAAGCTAACACGACTCACAAAAGTTTCAGGTGACTTTTCTGAAGGGAAAAAATGGGACGAATGGAAAATGGACTACCTCAAACGCCACCTTCTGAACAAAATGCACCAGAATGCTGCTGGAATTTTACGGAGACGTAATAGGGTTGGACTTGGAATCGGTGAGTTGCTGCTGCAGAATGAAGAGGAAAGACGTGACAGGAATGAGCAGTTGCAAAAGAACAGATCTGACAGCCAGCAAGTGAAAGTGCTCATTGACAATGTTCCCCTACTCGGCAGATCCATGATCATGTGGCAAAATCCCAGAACACGAACTATGCCTTTGAGTTTGTGAAGTCAATCAATGCAATTGTACAGAATGAGACTATGTGCAATATTCGAAATGCCCCGTTTCATACTTTGATTGTAGATGAGAGCACAGACATCACAGTGCACAAAATGCTAGTTCTGTATATAAAATACAGGGAGGAAAATGATGTCAACTACAAAACTGAGTTTGGTGGCATCATTCAGTTAACGTCATGCACTGCTCCAGCTATTGTTGAGGTCATCACGCAGTTTTATTCCAAACATGAATTAGACATGCAGAGAATGGTGATGCTGACCTCTGATGGTGCCTCAGTAATGCTAGGAAAAGCACAATGGAGTTGCAGCTATATTGAGATGACAAATACCACATCTCACAGAACAACACTGTGTGGCCCACAAAGAGGACTTGGGCATTGATGATGCTTGCAAACATGTGCCTTTGATGCGAGAAGTGGAAACTCTTCTTAGAAGTGTATACAACATGTTCTCCCGGTCAGCAGTAAAGAAGGGCAGATTTGAGGAACTAGCAGAGGTCCTTGATGAGGATACACCGTCATTCAGGCCTGTGTTCTGATGTGCAGGTGTTCTGATGTGCAGGTGTTCTTATGTGCAGTGTTCTGATGTGCAGGTGTTCTGATGTGCAGGTGTTCTGATGTGCAGGTGTTCTTATGTGCAGTGTTCTGGTGTGCAGTGTTCTGATGTGCAATGTTCTGATGTGCAGGTGTTCTGATGTGCAGTGTTCTGATATGCAGTGTTCTGATGTGCAGTGTTCTGATGTGCAGTGTTCTGATGTGCAGTGTTCTGATGTGCAGGTGTTCTTATGTGCAGTGTTCTGATGTGCAGTGTTCTGATGTACAGGTGTTCTTATGTGCAGTGTTCTGATGTGCAGGTGTTCTGATGTGCAGTGTTCTGATGTGCAGTGTTCTGATGTGCAGGTGTTCTGATGTGCAGTGTTCTGATGTGCAGTGTTCTGATGTGCAGTGTTCTGATGTGCAGGTGTTCTGATGTGCAGTGTTCTGATGTGCAGTGTTCTGATGTGCAGGTGTTCTTATGTGCAGGTGTACTTATGTGCAGTGTTCTGATGTGCAGGTGTTCTGATGTGCAGTGTTCTGATGTGCAGTGTTCTGATGTGCAGTGTTCTGATGTGCAGGTGTTCTGATGTGCAGTGTTCTGATGTGCAGGTGTTCTTATGTGCAGGTGTACTTATGTGCAGTGTTCTGATGTGCAGGTGTTCTGATGTGCAGTGTTCTGATGTGCAGTGTTCTGATGTGCAGGTGTTCTTATGTGCAGGTGTTCTTATGTACAAGTGTTCTGATGTGCAGGTGTTCTTATGTGCAGTGTTCTGATGTGCAGTGTTCTGATGTGCAGTGTTCTGATGTGCAGGTGTTTGTTCCGATGTGCAGTGTTCTGATGTGCAGTGTTCTGATGTGCAGGGTTCTGATGTGCAGGTGTTCTTATGTGCAGTGTTCTGATGTGCAGTGTTCTGATGTGCAGGTGTTCTTATGTGCAGTGTTCTGATGTGCAGTGTTCTGATGTGCAGTGTTCTGATGTGCAGTGTTCTGATGTGCAGGTGTTCTGATGTGCAGGTGTTCTGATGTGCAGTGTTCTTGTTACGAAGGATCAGATTAAACCGAATATATATACTTATTACTTGATATATATTGTATAATATTTGTATATCGTCTGATATCCTTTGTATATTCTTTGTACATATACACGGAATATCCCTTTACCTAGTACAGACCATAATATTTCGTTCTCTTATTGGACAGCGGTCCCTTAGGCGCCACTGCCATACCCCCAAGGTCTAGTTCAAAGTCACCGCCAAAGACATGCCTGGACATGACCGGCTCTGCGCAAGAATACGACACAGGAATAAGGCCGGTACTAGTTTGTTCACCTAACGTATAAATACGGCGCAGGTGAATACAGAAGTAGAGTTACCCAATAAGTGAAGCCTCACACCACGATACAACGTGCTGTGAAGTAGGGCCCGTTTGGCCCCAAAATAGAGCCTTGAGACCGCGTGCAAATTGATAGCTGAAGTATCAGAGTTTAACGCTGTACCGTCGAGTTCGACCTATTCTATTATTTCAGTAATAGTCTATTTATGTATAGTGTATCGTGCGGCTACCGTTCTACAGTGACCAGCATTACCAACGCTTCCTCGTACCAGCTAGTGTGCTTATCCAGGCTGGGCGGCTTAACCTGGTGCCGTCATCCGAGGAGCCCTAGACGAGGACCGTGTGGATATGTACACTGGATAACCTACCCGACGACTACATAGCCCTTTTCGGCTGGATTATATTTGCTTTGGTCCTGTAGCTGATGGAGCGGAGAATCGTCTACACCCACAATTGTGTGGGATTTACCCTGTGAGGAGCAACGTCGGGCCCGCCTCTAGGACGCCTGAGGCTGGCTAGCTTTCTTCCATGCGGAGCTGCATACCGGAGAATAGCTGTTATTCGTCTGCGGATCAAGAGATTATTGCACCGTCTCCTGTACCTGGAGTCTCCTTATTCTTCGTTGACCCAGACTTTCGTTACCGACAAATCCTCCCCCCTGCTGGCCTACAACCGGAGGGACCCTACTAGTATCTCCCGCTGCCCTACTAGTGTACCATAGATATAATTCCTAAGATACAGGTGGTATTCATTATCTCCTGCGTAATATTCTAATGGACTTACGCTCTTGACCTACTCACGCACATTCTTCGCCTTACAAGCGCGACTCTAAGTAAAGTAATGTAATATACTATTATTGCTGCTAATAAATATTATTCTAACCAAGATTTGTGTGGAACCGTGTCATTGTGGAGGTGTTCATTTCATATACATGTATGTACTGTATGGCCAGTAGTAATGTACATAAGACAGTAGTGGTTTAATGATACCATACTTATTTAATACAGTCAGGGAATTGTACCCCTCAGTTACAATTGGTCCTTCGAGCCGGATGGTAACTAGCGTAATATTAATATAATATTAATATTGACATGGCCAATGATGAACACTCCACAAACGGTTCTCCTAAAATAGATCGCCCGCAGCGCAGACGGCAGCCACCTCATTACCTAGAGGACTACGCTGCCAGTCTACTACCTAGCTTTCTACAGATGTTAAACGCGGAAAAAGCGGATAGTAAAAGTATGTCAAACCCTACCGACCAGGCGACCCCGCCAGTAGAGACCCTAGTGGGTTCTAACGTAACTGACCAAGCTCACGGGGGGGACCAGGAGGGACCTGACATGACTTTACCCCCCGCCAACGTCGACGAGGCAGTCCCCGGAGAGCTCCAGGATAAAGAAAGCCTTCCAGGGACGGAGCCCGACCCACCACCAGAAGAGACGCGCACCCAGGAGATAGACCTCCTCGGAGCGCGACAGGAGAACGGATCTCCAACGAGCACTGCCAGAAGCCGATCACCTCCATCAGTGTCTTCCCCCAGCGATGCGGACAAGATGCTGGCGCAGGCCTTTATCGCCACCCTGGCAGCCTCCACTGAACGCGATCGACTCCAAGCACAGACGCTTAGCGAGCGCGAACATTCTTCCATGGAACGAGAACGCTTCCACGCGCAACTCCAAGCGCAAGCCCTTAGTGAACGCGAACACTCTGCGACCCAGCGAGAGCGCTTCCAGGCGCAGCAACGGAGTGACGAAGACCGCATACGCCTAGAGACTAGACGCCTCCAGACGGAAGAGAATATGGAAAGAGACCGCGCCGAAGCCCAGCGCGCCGCCGCCGATGCACAGTGCGGAGCCGCCAATGCACAGCGCGACGCAGCCCAAGCCCAGCGCGAAGCAGAGCGCGACCTCGCTCACATCAAGCGCGAAGCCGAGCGCGACCGATTACAAGCGCAGATAATGGAGCAACTGATTGCCAGGGTAACCCCCCCTCCCTCCGCACGGAGCTCCAGGGCCTCGTCAAGACAAGGATCTAGGGCACCCTCCCCTACCCGATCAAGCGACTCTGAGCCCGGCCAACCGAAAGAGCCTATACCCCTCTCCGAACCCCTTCCCCGACCGGTCCATGCGAGACCCAGCAACAGGGAAGAACCGGCCTACGCCGCTGAGAGACTAAATAGAAGATTACAGGATCTAGATGACCTGGCAGAGGAAGAAGAAGAGGGAGAGGAGGAAAGTCAAGCCCAACAGCAGCATCGTACTCCACAGGACCAGGAGGTCCAGTACAGCCCAGACTTTACCCCCGCGGCTCTGCGCTACAGACCCCCGACTCAATTCACGGGTGAGCTTGACGCACGACCAGCCCAGAGGAACAGCACCTGGGTACACGGGCCTTGGTACCCGACCGGTACCAGCCCACCACGACACGTAAGAGGAGACTCGCCTAGGAGGCCTCTCCTCCAACGCTCACCGATGTGCCAGCCATCCATGGCATCGTACTTTGGCACACCGACGTTCCCGGACTTCACACACGAGAACAGAGCACAGTACACAGAGCTACGAATGTGCTTAGAGACAATTATGTCCGATGTACCAGATGAACCGTACAAGTATGCTATCCTACTCAAGCACCTGAAGGTGCCCAGAGCGCACAATATAGCGCTGGCATATTCTACCTCTACTACCCCATACACCGCGGCCCTAGCAGCCCTCGACCAACGTTATGGACGCATATGGGACTACGTAATACAAGAGATAAGGAATATTGACCGTCTACCCCCAGCCACAGACAATCGCTCACTAGATGACCTGTCTATCAAGGTACAATCCCTGGTAGGGATGCTGGGGGCGCAAAAGGAAAAGGGTATGCACGAACTGTACGCAAACTCTAATGTTGAGAGGATATTAGAGAAGCTGCCGCCCGCCCGACAAGAGCGCTTCAGGCGGCAAAGAGACCACCGTGATCCTAACGGTCCCGAGCCATCCCTCCTAGACCTAGCCGACTTCCTGGCGAGAGAAGTCAACAGCCTACGATTGGATACGTTCGTGCGGAGCGCGCCAAGCTCCAGAGAGGGACCTAGGAGAGCAAACGAAAGGCCGCAGGCTGGTGACCGTCATGCACCAAGCCGAATCAGTACCAAGCAACAAGAACCACAGTACCCCCTCGATGAAAGAGAAGTGGAAGATTGTATGCCCGTACTGCGAAAAGGAACACTGGCTGTCACACTGTGACACGTTCAAGAAAATGACCGCCGACGAGGTGAGTCAATGGATAAAGTCCAACCGACGCTGTTACCGATGTGCGCGCAGTCACATGGCAGCCGAGTGCCGCCTAAAGAAGAGGTGTAGTCGGTGTGACGGAGCCCACATGGACGTTTTACATGACAGTAACAGAAGAAAGCCTGCACCCTCAAGCAGCACAAAGGCAAGTGTTATGTACATTGACCCCGCCAGCAGCGGGGGCGCCCGGGTGCTCTTGAAGGTGGTCCGCGTAACACTGAGTTACGAGAACAATGTCATGGACACCTTCGCCGTCCTTGACGACGGGTCAGAGAAGACCCTTCTCCTCGCGTCCGCTGCGGCCCAACTGGGGCTGCGGGGGAGCGAAGAAACGATGACGATTCGGACAATAAGAAGAGACCTGAAGACGATCAAGGGCGAGAACGTCTCCTTCACTATCGCAGCAAGCGGGCAGCCAGAGAGACGGTATAGGATCAATAACGCTTTCACCAGCCAAGACATAGGCCTGTCGCAGTACACCTACCCCATCGCCAAGCTGATGGATAAATATGTGCACCTGCGTCAACTACCTATACCGCTCATAGACGGTGCCACCCCGACCCTGCTGATAGGATCCGACCATGCACACCTCATCGTCCCGATGGACCGGGTCCACACTGGGCCCAGAGGCTGTCCAGCAGCAGTCGAGACCCGCCTAGGATGGACACTACAAGGCCCCCTCTCCAGGTCTCCCAACCGAACAGCAGCCACTCGCTGCCTCCACTCCAGAGTGACAGAAGAAGACACCACCCTCCTGCAGCACGTCGAGAGGCTATGGACACTAGAGCAGGGCTGTACGCTAAGCTTTTTCACTAGGGGCACACTTGCCCCTAAATGAGAAATTTAGGGGCAAAACATATTTTTTAGGGGCAAATTTTTAAATAACAATTTTACCATTATTTATATCGATTGTTTTTGATTTAAAAAAAAAAGAAAAAAAATTATTTTATATAATTTTTTTTTAAATAAAATATATATATTATATAATCATACTTGTAGTTGTATTATCTGCGAGACATCGCCACCACGCAACAAGTCTAAATGCTCGCTATATGCAACCAGCTCCACCGTCTGTGTGTACTGAGCAGCCTCCAGCTACGGCCAGGATTCTCCGGAGCTGTAGCTGGGCCCTATACTGTAGGGATGTGCATCTCCTCACTGAGGCCGATGCGATGTGCATCTCGATACGGTGCCAACGATACGATACATTAACGATACATTTGCAGCACCGGGCGATGCGATATGATTCACCCCCTGTTGAGATACAATACGATTCGATACGATTTGATTCAACATAATGCGATTCGGGGCGATACGATGCGATTCAACACGATGCAAAATAATAATAATAATAATAATAATAATAAATAATACAATTTTATGGTATGACAGAGGATTTGGTTGTATTCCTTATATGCAGCTTATATTATTATTAAAAATAAAAGAATCTACTGTAAGACAATTTATATAAAAACTCTTGGGTGCCTAAGAAGACTTTTGCATAAACTGTCTTTTCTATCCACTTTAGCTAAAAACACACGAGAGAGAGAATATGCCGTAATATTTTATGTTCTATTTTATGATTTTTGTATATACTATATTTTACAATGATATTTTGTATGTACTTATATCTGTTTGTAATCCATGTTTATGTTTAATATTGCTTTGGCAACATGTAGAAGTACGTCATGCCAATAAAGCCATTTGAATTGAGAGAGAGAGAGAGAGATAGAGAGAGAGAGAGAGAGAGAGAGAGAGAGAGAGAGAGAGAGAGAGAGAGAGAGAGAGAGAGAGAGAGAGAGAGAGAGAGAGAGAGAGAGAGAGAGAGAGAGAGAGAGAGAGAATCCCCGTCTGAGCTGTCGTCGACAGTTGATGATGTCACACACTAGACTAGGTCACTAGGATGTGTCGTCTATACTTTCCGACCGTAGCTCCATTATGTCAACAACACGGAGGCAGCCAGCCTGGATGGATTGCATGAATCGATATAATTAAGAAATGAATAACCAATAAATGTGAAGTTATCTTTGAACCCCTGTTGTCAAGCGTCTTCAATATACCCCCCCCCCCATCCTCACTAATGGTACTGGTGTTGCAGAGTCACTTTAGTTAGACACTAGTTTAGCGTTAGCTGAACGGCTAACTGGCGTTAGCCAGAGGCTACTAGCGTTAGCATGTTGAGCAATTCTATTCATGTCTCCTCGACTTCCACTGTTTGTTGATAACTGTGACGCGGCTCTCGCCTTATATGTAGTAGCGAAGCAATAGTATCTGCTGTGTGTGTGTGCAGTCACAGTGCACTGCTGACAAGTGGATGAGAGGAAATTATATCAATGCATCGGTTTTTGATGATGCAAAGACGCTACAACAAGATGCATCGCGAGTTCAGCCTGACATTTTGCCGACGCGGGGACTTATTCCACCGGTGCACTTGCCCTATCAGAGTGAGTGCTCAGTCGATTGTTCCCGCTGATCATACCTGCTGAGTGCTCACTGCTCAGCTCGCGTGAGTGACGTCATCACACGCCTTGGATAATTTAGGAGTGAAATGCGAATCCAAGGCTTGAAAGCACTACTCGCAAGCCCGCCCCCAGATAATATTTACCAATCGCAACGGCCAATTAAAGGGGCAATTCGCGACGATATCATCGCAGTGTACAGCCCTGTCGAGACAATGCCCTTTAAGAACGAAAATAAACACATTCAGTTCAGTTCAGTTCAGTTCAGAGTTTTTATTTGCCACATGGAATAATACAATCATAGTTTCTTCATTAAAAAAATCATAAATAGCCATTCCATGGACAGAAGGAGCAGGAAGAAGAATAAATCTTATAATTACCTGCCCCTTATTCCTAAACTAACATGTATTTTCTTAATGGTCGGCGTATAACCTTATTTACACAAATAATCTTTTATACCATTATAAAAGAAACACAATCCACAGTTAAACAAGAAAATTTTAAATAATAATAATAATGATACAGAATAAAAAAGAAAAGAAAGAGAAGAGAAAAAAAAAGATCTCACTATTCAGATCACATTTTGATTTTCATACTGACTAAATATTTTTTTGGTATAAATTTTTTTGAATTGATAAACACTGTTACATCCCTTAAGCTCGCTATGGAGAGAATTCCATAACTTTACACCAATAACTGAAGGACACATCTGTTTAAGTGTGGTACGTGCAAACTGACGTTTAAAATTGTATTTTCTCCTACTAAACTCACTTTCTAAATGAAAAAGATTTTGTAGTTTTTCTGGCAGTGTATTATTTCTTGCCCTAAACATAATTAACATTGTTTGAAACTTAACCATGTCTTTAAGTTAATTATTCTAGATTTAATAAATAATATATTTGTGTGTTCTCGATAACTCACTTTATGTGTGATTCGTACAGCCCTCTTCTGTAGTATATATAATGGTTTTATATTTGTCCCATAAGTATTCCCCCATACTTCAACACAATAACTGATATAAGGTGAGATGAGTGAGCAGTAGAGTGTTCTCATTGCCTCATACTCTAACACATCCTTTACTTTACATTCGTTCCAAGGAAGACATTTATGCCATAGCCCTCCTCGAGCGGGGGACAAAGAGAGTCAAAGTCAACGGAGTGATGAGATACGCAACTCCACTCCTGAGGCGAGAGGGTATGCCTACCTTCCACGCCCCAAAAGAAGCAACGGAGCGGTATCTATCGAACACAGAGTGGCGCCTAGCCAGAGACCCCGCTCAAGCTACTGTGTACCGCGCTGAGATTGACAAGCTAATCACAGCGGGACACATAAAGAAAATTGACATTAAAGAGGCCGATCAGACGACCGAATCATGGTACGTGCCGCACCACAAAGTCCACCACAACGGCAAGGATCGTATTGTGTTTAACTGCAGCTACCAGATCGGATCACAAAATCTGAATAAAGAGCTCTTGCCCGGCCCAACACTCGGCCCCTCTCTACTAGGCGTGTTGCTACGTTTCCGCCAAGACAAGGTGGCCATCAGCGGCGACATCAAAGGGATGTTTCTGCAGGTGCGACTAGTGGAAGAGGACAAGCCCCTGCTGCGGTTCTTATGGAGAGAGAGGATCGGGGATGAGCAACCATCCATCTATCAATGGGAAGTCCTCCCTTTCGGAACCACATGCAGCCCATGCTGTGCTACGTTTGCACTGCAAAAACACGTCACAGAGGACCCAGCAGCTGATGAAGAGGTCCGACAAAGTGTAGGAAATAGTTTCTACGTGGACAACTGTCTGCAAAGCGTCTCGACGCCAGAAGAAGCCGAGGCCCTCCTACTCAAGCTCCGCGCCTCCCTGATCAAAGGCGGCTTTGATCTCCGGCAGTGGGCCAGCAGCGACCCTCAAGTATTGCGCAGCCTCTCCCCAGAGGACAAGGCAGCAAGCAGCGAGACCTGGATGGCGACCATCCCAGGAGAAGCCCAAGAAATGACATTAGGACTAGTCTGGCGCTTCAAAACAGACTCGCTCCATTATAAACACACACCCCTGACCAAGGAGCAGGGAAGGTCGACTTCACTACCGACCACAAGACGGAGTGTATACAGAACACTCGCCAGACAATATGACCCGTTGGGATGTATTCTACCTTACACCACCAGGGCAAAGATGATTGTGCGAGCGCTATGGGACAAGGACCAGGGCTGGGACGATCCCATACCCGAACACCTTGCCTCCACATGGAGAGAGTGGGAGACAGAACTCAGCTCGCTCCCAGGTGTCAACATACGCCGCAGCTACTTCCCACCCACAGTGAGGCCGGAGACATGCCAGATGGACCTGCACGTCTTCAGCGACGCCTCCGAAGTAGCCTACGGTTCGGTGGCCTACTTGCGGGCCCGAGAGGAGGGAGGAGAAATACATACTGCCTTCATCCTGGCTCGCTCAAGAATAGCCCCCCGCAAGCAACAATCTATCCCGCGTCTAGAGCTCTGCGCAGCCCTAGCAGGAGCGCAACTCGCCACGTTAATCCAACGTGAACTCACCATTCCGGTGCAAAGAACAATCCTGTGGTCAGACTCCATGACCGTACTCACATGGATCCAGTCCGATTCGTGTAGATACAAGGTCTTCGTGGGAGTCAGAATCACAGAGATACAAGAGTTAACAGAAGCAGCATGCTGGAGGTATGTGGACACAAAACAGAACCCAGCTGACGTCATCACACGGGGAATGTCCCTGGATGACCTCACCCGTCACAATCTCTATAGTGACGGTCCCGAGTTCCTCAAGCTCCCAGAAGAAGAGTGGCCTACACCCACCCCACGGGAGGCGAGTGAAGAGGAGGCAGAGAAGAAGAAATCTATGTTCTGTGGGTTGACACACACACTCGTCCACACAGATCCCAACATAGACGACTGCCTCACCCTTGAAAGTGCGCAGCTAAAGACATTCCTGTGGCACCACCCAGAGGTTCCGTCCACTACTGACATTACTGCAGCTAACTACGAAGAAGCAGAACTCCTTCTGCTACAGCAAGCCCAAAGAGACTTGTTCCCCGACGAGCTAGACTGTCTGCAGGGATCAAAGCCAGTCCCGTCAGACAGCAGACTGCTCCACTTAGCCCCTGAGAGTGACGCCCATAATCTCATCAGAGTGGGTGGTCGTCTGAGGAGAGCCCCAGACTTACCGGATGACGTCAAGTACCCGATAGTCTTAAACAGCCGACACAAGGTCACAGAGCTCATCATAAAGAAATACGACGAGGATGTGCACCACGCCGGGGCAGAGAGAGTCTTCGCGGAGATCAGACGTCGTTATTGGATACTGCAAGGAAGAGAAGCAGTACGACGCTTCCAGCGGACCTGTCTAGACTGTCGTAAATGGCGAGCACAGCCCAGTATACCCCGGATGGCTGACCTACCCCCCTGTCGCCTCCGACTCGGCGACAAGCCCTTTCACTCCACCGGTATGGACTGTTTCGGCCCGCTGTATGTAAAGAAAGGAAGAGGGACGGAGAAGCGGTGGGGTATTGTATTCAAATGCATGACCACCCGAGCGATACACATAGAACTCCTTCCAACCATGAGTACGGACTCATTCCTTATGGCCTTCCGGAGATTCACATCGCGGAAAGGAAAACCGTCTATATTATTGTCTGATCACGGGACAAACTTCAAAGGCGGAGAAAGAGAGCTGAGAGAGAGCTTCCAAGCTATGGGCCCAGAACTTAAGACCCACATCGCTCCCTCTCAGATTGATTTCCAGTTTAATCCCCCGAATGCACCTCACTTCGGTGGAAATTGGGAACGAGAAGTACGTTCAATAAAGACAGCCCTGTACGCCGTGCTTGGGGCCCAGACCGTGGCGGAAGAAGTCCTCACGACAGTCCTCACGGAGATCGAGGGAGTATTGAACTCAAAGCCCCTCGGTTATGTCTCCAGTGATGTAGCAGATGTCGACCCAGTCACCCCCAACACTCTCTTGATGGGGCGGCTGGACCCCGCGCTACCACAGACAGTGTACAGGCCTGAAGAAGCGAACGGCCGAAGAATGTGGAGGTACAGTCAAGTATTGGCTGACAAGTTTTGGAACAGTTTCCTCCTCCACTATCTACCGTCTCTACAGACCCGCCAGAAATGGGTGAAAGAAAGGGACAATTTGACGGAAGGTACAGTCGTCATGATTATCGACCAGTCACTACCCCGAGCTATGTGGCCGGCCGGCCGGCCGCGTAAGCAAAGTGATCACTGGTGCCGACGGAAAGGTCAGAGCGGCAGAAGTGCTCGCCCAAGGGCGGACATACACCTGGCCCGTGGCGAGGCTGATAGAGTTGCCAAGGCTCCCCGACTCTCTCGATGACGACCATGACCCCCCGACTTTGTGAACTGCCCTACCCTCACAACGGACATTGAGTAGTGGACAGTGCGGTTAATCTGTCTCTGCTTATCTAATTAGGTGTGGACTAATTAGGAGGCGGCTGTTACGAAGGATCAGATTAAATCGAATATATATACTTATTACTTGATATATATTGTATAATATTTGTATATCGTCTGATATCCTTTGTATATTCTTTGTACATATACACGGAATATCCCTTTACCTAGTACAGACCATAATATTTCGTTCTCTTATTGGACAGCGGTCCCTTAGGCGCCACTGCCATACCCCCAAGGTCTAGTTCAAAGTCACCGCCAAAGACATGCCTGGACATGACCGGCTCTGCGCAAGAATACGAGACAGGAATAAGGCTGGTACTAGTTTGTTCACCTAACGTATAAATACGGCGCAGGTGAATACAGAAGTAGAGTTACCCAATAAGTAAAGCCTCACACCACGATACAACGTGCTGTGAAGTAGGGCCCGTTTGGCCCCAAAATAGAGCCTTGAGACCGCGTGCGAATTGATAGCTGAAGTATCAGAGTTTAACGCTGTACCGTCGAGTTCGACCTATTCTATTATTTCAGTAATAGTCTATTTATGTATAGTGTATCGTGCGGCTACCGTTCTACAGTGACCAGCATTACCAACGCTTCCTCGTACCAGCTAGTGTGCTTATCCAGGCTGGGCGGCTTAACCTGGTGCCGTCATCCGAGGAGCCCTAGACGAGGACCGTGTGGATATGTACACTGGATAACCTACCCGACGACTACATAGCCCTTTTCGGCTGGATTATATTTGCTTTGGTCCTGTAGCTGATGGAGCGGAGAATCATCTACACCCACAATTGTGTGGGATTTACCCTGTGAGGAGCAACGTCGAGCCCGCCTCTAGGACGCCTGAGGCTGGCTAGCTTTCTTCCATGCGGAGCTGCATACCGGAGAATAGCTGTTATTCGTCTGCGGATCAAGAGATTATTGCACCGTCTCCTGTACCTGGAGTCTCCTTATTCTTCGTTGACCCAGACTTTCGTTACCGACAAATCCTCCCCCCTGCTGGCCTACAACCGGAGGGACCCTACTAGTATCTCCCGCTGCCCTACTAGTGTACCATAGATATAATTCCTAAGATACAGGTGGTATTCATTATCTCCTGCGTAATATTCGAATGGACTTACGCTCTTGACTTACTCACGCACATTCTTCGCCTTACAAGCGCGACTCTAAGTAAAGTAATGTAATATACTATTATTGCTGCTAATAAATATTATTCTAACCAAGATTTGTGTGGAACCGTGTCATTGTGGAGGTGTTCATCTCATATACCTGTGTACTGTATGGCCAGTAGTAATGTACATAAGACAGTAGTGGTTTAATGATACCATACTTATTTAATACAGTCAGGGAATTGTACCCCTCAGTTACAGTTCTGATGTGCAGTGTTCTGATGTGCTGTGTTCTGATGTGCAGTGTTCTGATGTGCAGTGTTCTGATGTGCAGCAGTGGCGTCGTTAGCCCTGGGCTTCCGGGGCTTTAGCCCCGGATGTTTTTCTCCTAGCCCCGGATCTAAAAAAAAAATAAAAAATTGTTTACATTTTTTTTTTTTTTTTTTTTACTTTTTTTTTTTTTTTTTTATGTCAGCATCCCCATTGTCTGTGCTGAATGTTTGTTAGTGTTTGGTATTTTTTGTTGGTTTTTAGTACTTTTAAACATTTTTAGTAAGTAGTTTTCATTTGATCCTATAATTCTTTCATTCACCGATTTGTGGACTTTTTTTTAGTGTCCTGAAAGGCGCCTTATAAATCAAATGCATTATTATTATTATCATCCAGGAGGGAAAAGACACTTTGGATAGTAGGGACTGCATCTCTGCCTGTCCTGACCAGGAAACACTTTGCAACTGTGATCTCATCTGGCAATAGTTGGATATTGTAATGTGTGGCGAGGGGTTGCAGCAATTCCACTGAGAGAAACTGGTCTGAGGCTGGATAACATGCCTGTATGCCTCTCATAAGTTGTTATCCAACTCATGAGAACCTGCTCTCAAGCTCTTGCAGCATTCTGTCGACGACTGGATAGAACAGTCTCTGTCTCAGCTGATCTCCTGAGCTGAGGTCTGAGCTTGTGCCACAAGATGACTCAACTACATACTCGTCCATCCTTTTCTGCTTCCTCCTTTGGCTGGTAGTATGTTCCTCAATCCAAAGGCCATTACATATGGCATTTGTCCTGTCATACATGTCCACTGCCATCTCTGATGTGCGATAACCTTTGAGTGTGTCCTGCACTGTGCTTTTAAATAGTACAGATATTGAAGATGTGCACTTTAACGCAGCAGCACCTGGAGCCATCCATACCCATGTCCAGTGTCCTATAATAAGCTTTAATCGAACCTCGGATAGTCCGGTTGGTTTGGGGTGGTGTGAAAGCTCATTCACTCTTGCAAGTGAACCCTGCTGCGGTTCATTTGAGATGTGAATGCAAAGCGGACCAAAGGCAGGAAAAGACCCAAAAATCGAATCTTTTTTTTATGAGAAGACTGAAACATATGTATATAATGAAACACACAATAGTTTTTTTTCCGATTGCCTAAGCATGATTTTGAAAACGGGGCCCAGTGTTTCAAAACACACAATTAGCACAACCACACACACAATTATCAGAACACCTCAGATCCTTTGCTAAATTAAACACTTGTCAAAACCATACACTAATTTTGTTACCATATGAAACACACGTTACATAATGACTTAATTCTGTTTGAACCAGTTACACACACTGCTGTGCTTAACCTAAAACACATTTAGCAATTCTACTTCTCAGTGATTAGAGTACTGTAAGTGAAGTACACAGATAATGTGCAAATATACAATAAATTCACCAAACACTACACAAGACCAATGCTGTAGATAGACTGATGAAAATATAATTTATTTATCTACATATACCCAAATCAATGATGCAGACTGATGAAAAAAATAACATTTTCTCTCCATATACCCAAATCAATGATGCAGACTGATGAAAATATAAATGTTCTCTCCATATAACCAAATCAGTCAACATTTCAACATGGAGAATCACAACAATACATGTCCCAGTTTTCATGCTACTATGTGCATAACACTGTAAGCTCAGCAAATATCAGACAAACATAAAATACTGTATCCAGTACAGGTTAAAATTACAGTAACACAATTTTTTTTTGAAAAGATTTAAACAGAAAATACTAGACATTATCTCTTTGCCTAGCTGGATCTGGCAAGATAATTTTTTGTTGTGATTCTCCATGTTGACATGTTGACTGATTTGGGAAAATGGGAGAAAATGTATATTTTCATCAGTCTGCATCATTGGTTGTCTTGTGTAGTGTTTGGTGAATGTATTGTTTATTTTCACGCTCTCTGTGTACAGTACTTCACTCTCCTTCCATTTTGGTTGAAGACAGGTGAACTCACCTGCTGCATTTTTATAGTGCTTACACCTGATTGTGTATCTACAATTAAGCAATGGTGTGTTTGTGCATCTGATGGCTGTGTTTAACCAATTGGCTCATATGTGTGGTAATTTGACATTCTGTGTCTAATGTAATGCAAGTGTGTTTAGTGTTTTGCAAATCACTGTGTGTATTGTTTTGCAAAAAGTGAGGCTGACATTGTAGGGGTGCAAATCTGGGCCTATATTTTGCTCCTTGAGTGTAAGGTTTTGATAATTGTGTAATACTTTTGATTTGAGTGTTTATGCAATTGAAGAAAACTGTAAAGACTAGAGATGAACTGTTTATTTATTTTGTACATAGGCTGTGCATATGTTTGTTTGTTTGTTTATTTGCTTATGTGTATGATTCTTAACTGTGTTTTTATTTTGTTATTGGTGTATATGTGTATGAATGTACAGTATATGTATATATATTATATATATATATATATATGTGTATATATGTATATTTGTACTCCTGTTGGGGCTTCTTGGACCAGATCAATGTTTTATCTGGCTAAATAAATAAATAAATAAATAAATAAGAAACTGATGATTTGGTCCTGTTAACTTTGAATTATCTATGGGGACTGCCCAGATTCCTCTCATGGACCTGGACCTCACTTTGAGAACCTCTAATGATTCTAGTTATTCAGTATTCATCTCTAATTACTCTAAAATTGCGTATTTCTGTGCTAAAAAAAAAAAAAAGGGCCCTCCACCCCCCTGGGCTGAAGCCCCCAATGTTTTCTAACCCTAAAAACGCCCCTGATGTGCAGGCGTTCTGATGTGCAGTGTTCTGATGTGCAGTGTTCTGATGTGCAGGTGTTCTGATGTGCAGTGTTCTGATGTGCAGTGTTCTGATGTGCTGTGTTCTGATGTGCAGTGTTCTGATGTGCAGTGTTCTGATGTGCAGGTGTTCTGATGTGCAGTGTTCTGATGTGCAGTGTTCTGATGTGCAGGTGTTCTGATGTGCAGTGTTCTGATGTGCAGTGTTCTGATGTGCAGTGTTCTGATGTGCAGTGTTCTGATGTGCAGGTGTTCTGATGTGCAGGTGTTCTGATGTGCAGTGTTCTGATGTGCAGTGTTCTGATGTGCTGTGTTCTGATGTGCAGTGTTCTGATGTGCAGTGTTCTGATGTGCAGGTGTTCTGATGTGCAGTGTTCTGATGTGCAGTGTTCTGATGTACAGGTGTTCTGATGTGCAGTGTTCTGATGTGCAGTGTTCTGATGTGCAGGTGTTCTGATGTGCAGTGTTCTGATGTGCAGTGTTCTGATGTGCAGTGTTCTGATGTGCAGGTGTTCTGATGTGCAGTGTTCTGATGTGCAGTGTTCTGATGTGCAGGTGTTCTGATGTGCAGTGTTCTGATGTGCAGTGTTCTGATGTGCATGTGTTCTGATGTGCAGTGTTCTGATGTGCAGTGTTCTGATGTGCAGTGTTCTGATGTGCAGGTGTTCTGATGTGCAGTGTTCTGATGTGCAGTGTTCTGATGTGCAGGTGTTCTTATGTACAGGTGTACTTATGTGCAGTGTTCTGATGTGCAGGTGTTCTGATGTGCAGTGTTCTGATGTGCAGTGTTCTGATGTGCAGGTGTTCTTATGTGCAGGTGTTCTTATGTGCAGGTGTTCTTATGTACAGGTGTTCTTATGTGCAGTGTGCACACAGACTAACAGAAAGGACTAAGTAAGAGCTAAGACCAGACCAGAGGAGTCTGGAAACAAGTAACTTTTTTTGTATGATGTGTATCTGAATAACAGAAAGGAGGAATGAAGCAGAGGGGAAGGTGACAGGTTTAGAGGGAGAGAGGGAGGGAGAGAGAGAAGAGGGAGGGAGCACGTTGCTCTGTATCGTCAATGGTCAAATAAATATTTTATTAAGGAATATATGCCTTTTTGTATTATTTCTGTGTATCAGCAAAATGTGTAGATTTTATGTTGGACATTAAGGTACATTATTTTTTACAAACCGCTGCTTATCAACCAACCGGTTAATCGGAAGGTGGCGTATGTTGCTCAGTAGTTGCTGATGTCTGCTCAGGAGGTGTGAGTGTTTGCTCAGACCGAAAAAATATTAGAGGGAACATTGGTGACTGTATTCAGTAACTGCTAGGGGTGCACCGATGTATCGGTCGGGTATCGGTATCGGCTGATAAGTGCCTTGTTGACTGCAATCGGCCTATCGGCCGATAAGCTCAAATGTGCCGATGGCAGTAGCCGATAAGTTCAGTCGCGTCCTGCACAACGCCGGCGCCGCCCCCAGTCCCCCCCACACACACAAGCTACTGCATCAAAGTTACTACTAAATATTCAACATTCTCTTTTGAGACTCTGCTTCAGACTCTTATCATTTGGCACTAAAAGCTAAACATTGTCACCGATATGGCTGTCCGCAACATGTCATTAATTATTGTGTACGCGAGGTGGTCACTCAGTGACGACGCTAACATGAGCTAGGTTAGCTAGCATGAGCTACCGGGAGATGGAAAGACTAAAGTTACTGGTGAAAATGTGATTTACGTTGGAATACTCCTTTGCCAACTTGCTGTACTTTGCTTGCAGATCTGCAGCCATTATTGCTGGATTATGAATAGCCCCAACGTTAGCCAAGGTAACGTTATGGCTAAACCTTTAACGTTAGTTAACGCTAGCTTTCGGTTAGCTGTTCAATGCTAATAACACAACCAAGCGAACCCATAACAGCTCCCCGTCAACACCCCTCTCTCGGGAAGATGGCATTTAAGAAAGTATCTGCTGTTAAAATGACACAAACATTCGTTTTGTGGCATTAACGTTATATAGTTAGTGTCAGGCCCGGACTGGCCATCGGGAGCACCGGGAGTTTTCCCGGTGGCCTGGCCTGCACAGATAAAAAAAAAAAAAAAAGTATAAAAAAAAATATATATATATATATATTTTTTTCCAGGCCATTGTTTCTAGTTGTGGCGGCGGCGCGGCGCGATAGTTAGATAACCTAGGTGGGTGGGGAACAACCAGGATTTCACTGTCTGCGACAGAGTTGGAGAACTATCTGACTCTCTCTCCCTCACGCGGATCACACACACACAATGGAGCCGTGCTGCCGCTTGTGATTGGTGGAGACGGGACCAGGCGATACAACTGATTGACAGCGGAGGCGGCGAATGTAATGGCACACTCCCACTTTTCTGAAAGGAGTTGTTAAATCTGACATTACAAAAAACAATATGTGGTGGTTATGATTGGGGCTGAAGTTGAATAAACAATTATGAAAGAGAAAGTCAAAATAATTCCAAGATAATTCAAAGATTACACACCTTTGCCACATTGGCTACAAACATAATCACTGCAAAGTTATCAAAAAAATAAGAATCTGATCAGACACAAGGGTTAAGTTGTTGTTCCCTTTCTAATTTCCTCAAAAACATCTAGTCTAGTTAATGTGATAAATATTATTTGACAATTTATGCTTTTTGTTGGAAATTTCAGTCAGTGAGCTCATACTTTGAGCTCATGTTATAGTTAAAACGATTGAGACAACCCAATATTCTGTCTTCGTTGTGCATGCATGCGTGTGCTCACCACACGCGATACATGTGTCACTATTCTGGCAGTGGCTACTGTTATTATAGTATTGTAATGAAAGGTCTGTTATTTAATGTTTGTGTAAAGGGCTATTTTAACTGTTGATGGGTAGTGCTAGTGCATCAGTAAAGTGAATATGGTATTGTGCTCTTGCCCTGTTTGAATGGTGGAGAGAGTGGTTAACTGTATTATAATAGTAAATAGAAAAATATGTTGTGCTCTTGCTTTTTTTCTTTTTGAAGGTGGAGAGAGTAGCATTGCTAGTGCCACAACAGTTTTATTTGAGGTTCATAACAGTACATTGTACTAAGCAATTGTTGGCTCATTAGTTTGTGATTCACATGCACTAAAATTCACCAGAATGCAGGAAATGAAGTCTTTGTAACAAAAAAATTCCGGGTGGGAGACCCCCCGCTTAAAAAGTGGCCTGATTGGGGCTATATTTCGCGCTATATCTCCCGGTATGAATTATTTCCCCAGTCCGGCCCTGGTTAGTGTTACACGTTCAATAACGTGTAAATAATAAATTTACCCAAACTACTAGCTCAGTTCCTTCCGTTGCTCATAGAGCCCTGATAGTTGTACCCAATCCATTCTGCAATCTGTTAATAAAGTTTTCAATCAGACAAATGTATAGAAAGGCTTTGTTTTATTATAACATTCGTTGCAGTAAAATCATTATGTCTCGTTTGGTCATCCTGTGGAGCGCTGGTCGGCGGGCAGCTAACGTATTAGCTACGGTAAGCTTGTTGTGGTTCACGCAAGCAGATCAATGGCGGCATGCCCGGAAGTAGAAAATGAATAAACGCTTGCCGATTGGTGGTAAGAACAGCAGGAGGTGGGTGCTAGCGGTGTGACGTAATTGGCCGAATAGACTGTCAATCAAAATTGTTCTATTGCATTGGTTGAGAGCTCTGGTTGAGACAATAGTATCCAGCTGCAGGCCGCCAGACCATACTGGGAGAGGGATAGTGCTACATGGCATGGTGGAATTAATACCATAAACATATTTCTTGATATTTCCTTTTTTTAAGTAAGTAAAGAGGCCTACAAATACAAACATACAAATACAAATATACAGTAGTTTAATTTAAAAAAGTATAAAAAAAAATATAAAAAAAAAATATTACAAATATTTTTTTTGCCACAAATATCGGTATCGGTATCGGCTGATTGTGTTAGTTGAACAATCGGTATCGGTATCGGTGGCAAATTTTCATATCGGTGCATCCCTAGTAACTGCTGTAAACAACAGCACCCCAGTAAGAATATCACATGTGAGGGTGAAGTAACCTTCCCTGGTGTTATCTGTCCCTGTCCTCCTCTCACATATTTAATTTATTAAATCTGTGTGTGTGTGTGTGTGTGTGTGTGTGTGTGTGTGTGTGTGTGTGTGTGTGTGTGTGTGTGTGTGTGTGTGTGTGTGTGTGTGTGTATGTGTGACTAAGTAGACACTAGACAGCAGTAACACTGTTCAGTAAAGCATGACTTGCTGACTTTTTACCTTGTTATTTAAATGTGTGTGTGTGTGTGTGTGTGTGTGTGTGTGTGTGTGTGTGTGTGTGTGTGCGTGCGTGCGTGCGTGCGTGCGTGCGTGCGTGCGTGCGTGCGTGCGTGCGTGCCTGCGTGCGTGCCTGCGTGCGTGCGTGCGTGCGTGCGTGCGTGTGTGTGTGTGTGTGTGTGTGTGTGTGTGTGTGTGTGTGTGTGTGTGTGTGTGTGTATGTGACAGTTCGTAAATTTTTTCCAAGTCAGGGTTTTTAACTGCAGCATCTCTGTCTTCTTTCCTGGTTGATGTATGAATGTATGAGAGGGAACGCATCTATACAACAGCTCTACCACTGGGGTCCCAACAATCACCAAGTAATACTACTAGTACTAATAGCCATAGCCCGTAGTGATAGCAGCATTACTAATACTAAAGCCACCTTGACGCTTCACTTATCAACTGCTAGCATAAACCTAAAATGTCTCCCATATTAGATGTTTCCCTAACAGTGTCCCAGAAAAGAAAATGTTACAGCATTATTTAGATTTTTATTTTTCATTAAAATGAATTACACCATTATATTTGAAAGAAAATTTGCCATGGGAGGTGCGGTAAAATGGAGGGTGGAGATGGGATGACTATGTAGATCTATGACTCCAGATGAAAGACTGGTTTAACGATAGGATAAATGTTGTACTTACCGCATCGGTCAGTTCTAATACATTAGCCCTATATGTAATAGGACTGCAGTCTCTGGTGTTTCCCACCAGGGTGCATGGTAGAAACATGGGGCCAAGGTCATCCCCATCCAACACGTCCACTGTCAGGGTGGTGGTCGCCGTGTGCCGGTCAGAGGGGTAGGGGGCGCGGTCCTACAGGGAGAGGAGATATGGATGAATGATGATCAATGAATTTGCAGGATGATCAATCATTCTCTAGTCACAGTGTTCTCATGACATGTGTTGATGACCAGTATGGCGCAGTGCCACTGCTCATTGGCCACAGATGTCATTTAACGATAATCACCTGCTAGTTGATTACAATCACCTGTCGTTTGCCGGCCAAGATATCTGTGATGGAAATACTATGAATTGTTCAAATGAATCAACACACCCAACCTGAATATACTACTGAATTATTTTCAAAATAAAATATTCAACAGGAAACCATTTAAACCTTTTTAAATGACAATGGGCAGGTCACCAATCTTACACACTAAAAACAGATGGGTCAATTCTATAACCCAATTTCTTGGTTAATCGTGTTGGGTTAAAATTATGGGTTAATTATCTGAGCATAACCATTATTTGGGTTATTGAGATTTAATTTTGACCCAATTTTGACCCAATTTGTGAGTTATAATAATTATGGGTACATTTTCTGAGGCATAACCCATGTGTTGGGTCAGAGAGCTGGGTGTTTCCGCCGGGATCTGCAAAGCTACACCCCTCCCCCACTGGGAACTATGGTACACCCCTTTTGTTCCAGTCAGTCAGACGGTCATGTTCACGTTCACAGTCAACACGGTCCAACAAACCCTCTTCACGGAAAATACTTCACTGACTCAAGGTAAGATCTCGTTTCGTTAGCACAGTATTTATATCTCAACCCATCCATTGTGCCTATTGCGTCGTGTTAACCATGCACTGTGAACGTTGTGGAACTAAATTAGCTAGCTATTCACAGCTAGTCTGTCGCATTATCAGCTACTGCTAGTGGCTAGCTGGGACTCGTTACCTAGCTAGCTAGCTAGCTAGCCACCACAAGTTGCAACTTAGCTACTCATTTCTATAATCGGTTCATCTCTAACCTTGTAAAAATATGTGGTAACCTCTATTAATAAATAAGCCACACGACACGACACATAAATCATTACCGTTCAAGCATGCTACCGAAAGTGACCAAGTCTATGAGTATTACAAAGGTTCTGGCTAGTAGCTAGGCCTAGTTAGCCAGTACTAGTAACGTTACTGTTATTGCTAATTTTACCGTGTTTTGGGTTGTAATGATACCAGATTAACTGGAGACTATCTATAGCTGTGTAACGTTATATGATTGATATCTTTATTAACCATATGTGTGTAATAAAGCTGTTGTCCTCTCAATGCGGTGACATAGCTGGTTCGCTAGCTAGCTACATACTTTGATTTAGCGCCATTTCGCGCCATTTTGAGGTCTACATTTCCATCATCTCTCTAATGTCCCGCGATTCGGGCATCAATTTACAACATTTACAACATATTTACATATATCAATTTACAACATATACTAAATTAAGCAGTAGACTGCGGAAGCCAGACATGTGGTGAGGCTTTTTACACCTGAATTCAGTGCTAAATATTCTAGGCTGCTATGTCAGCAAGTACTTGGCCTATCGTTCACACGTGGCTGAGTACTTGGGCATGAGGCATTAATTAATTGCAGATGTGTTCATTTCCACATTGCTTTCTCTTTTGTTTCAGGCCAGTCTTGATGGACAGCTTTGTCACAGAAAAGCTTATTGAGTGGCAATTGCCAGAGCTCACAGACAGTTTTAAAGGTGAGAATTTTTACTTTCTTGACCATGAAAATGTGTCCATGACAAATCAGTATTGTATAGGGTTTCAACACACATGCATGCACACACACATTATTCTGTTCTTCATCTTGGTTCTCTGGTCCTGCCAGCCTTGTCCTGTGTTGGAGTTAGCTGCCACTGGATGGCACTGAAATCACTGTAAAAGTATTTTTGTTTTCTGTCTTTGTCTTTCAGATCAAGATATCGATGAGGAGGCGTTTCACCTTTTAGATGGCGAAACAATCCGGAACCTCATCCCCAAAATAGGCCCCAGGCTCAAGTTCTCAAAACTTTACAGAGAATTTGTAAGTGATCACTAAGTGTTCTAACATCAAGGCAGATGGCGTATACATGCTTTAAATGCAAAAGGCTAATTCCTGGTGATGCCAAGTCTCTCTTTTCACATTTACGAGTAGCACACAATATAAACGCTTCATCCACTTATTTCCAATGTTGTGAGGGAGTTTGTAGCAGACCATTTTCTTTCATTCGGTCTTACAGAAAGCACTTGCAAGGAGAACATAACGACAACCAGGCCCTGGCCCAGCCACCTAACGTACCAAATCAGGCTGCTAATACTTTCAATGCTGACGAGCTAGTACGGCAAGTTGAGGGTGAACAAATGGAGGAAGATGAAGATAATGATGATGAATGGGACGAACTAGAGCAAGAGGGAATCACAGAGAGAGTAGCCCATTTTATAGCTCATCTTAGATCAAAATCTTCCCAGACCTTTACAAATATAAATGTTGTGGTTCAGCAAACCTCAAGTTTAATTGGAGATTTTTTTTTTATATAAATAATAAAAAAATAAAATACAAAGAAGTTTAATTGGAGATTTAGTGAGCAGACTACAAACAAAGACCATGTCGCTTTTCAGTCAGTTTGGGCATGATCAAAACCCACAGGTAGAGGAGCTCAGGCAGGACTTTTTAGATGCAGCTAACCCTTTCGAGGGTCTGGAGACAGACTATAAACAGATTAGGTATTTTACTAACTCTGGGAACTTCATCCAGCCAATTGAGGAGTGTTTCTCCGATAACCAAACCTTTGTACAGCGGAGAGACTCTGCCACTGGCACCGTTCGACAAGTTGCTCTCACTGATACCTTTCAGCGTATTCCACTAAAGCGTCTTCTGGTCAAGATACTGGAGTTTCCTGGTGTTTTACAGGCCATGATGGAATGGCAACAGAGAGAGAGTGATGCTCTTCAGGATATATTTGATGGAGATTTCTGTAAAAATCATCCACTCTTTTTGAAAGAGGTGTCAATCCCATTGCTGTTATACAATGATGATTGTGAAACTGTGAACCCCCTCGGGTCAAAGACTGGGGTTCACAAGTTAGGATTTATATATTTTATCTTGAAGAGTTTGCCACCAGACATCCTATCCAATTTGCAGTCACACTTCTTGTTGGCACTCTATAAATCAGATTATGCAAAGACCTATGGCATTGATGCAGTGTTGTGCCCTATTGTGGAAGAACTAAAGTGTCTTGAGAGGCAGGGCTGTATATCGCACGTGCTACAGCAACAGCGGTCTGTGCGATGACTGGATTTACTTCAGTAGCACTGGTGCGATAGGCATTCGGTTGATATTGATACTCTTATTTTGAAAATCCTGTCACAGGTCTCATTTCCGCCTAAGCGCAGCTCCAGTCATTAAATATCTGGGCTCCGGCAGCTAGCAACGGTCAGGTTCATATGATACTCTTATTTTGAAAAAACCCATAGCGACTCCACAATGTCATATCCGCCCCAGACCTTGCTTCTGCCTTCTGCTCTCAGCCACGCGAGCGGCGCTGCACAGCAGCAGTGCGGCTATTTTACGATCCGAAATAAGTCTGTGGTGTTTTTTTTTCTCACAACGGGTCAAATGCATCTAACACGCTTTGCATCGTCACCATTCCTTTATGCCCACATCGCCCGAAATGAACGTCACATTAGCATAAGCTAACAAGCTAATCCTGATCAGAGGCAGAGCCATATAGAACAGGGGACTGGGGAAAGGGTGTGTGTGTGTCGAGAGGAGTGGAAGTTTGAAGACAGACTAGACTACAATATGATGCGGGGGTGGTGAGTTGAAACAGTGTGAATGAATGAAAACTTTATTTAACAGATTGCAGAATGGGTACAAATACAGTACGGCTCAATACACACAATTGTTAAGGGGATGCAGACCAGAGAAATACTTTCGTCTTGTTTACATCAGGGTCCCCCATTGTGTGTGTGTGTGTCCCAACCGACCCCACTTCTATGTTTCAATAAATTATTTGCATTTAAAACTATTAACGCTGACTCATTCCTTCAGTCCACTCAAAATTATGCTAATATTCCTTATGTTGTTTATGATAATTTAAAATAGCATATGAGAGTATTATAGTAATAATAACACATGGCGATATACTAAAAAGCAATTTATAATTTGTGGCTGGTAAAAAATCTGCCTTTTTTAAATCTACCAGCCAAATGGCTGGTAAGTCAAAAAGTTAAGTTTGTTCCCTGACTGCAACTAAATAACACAAATACAATAGGCACATTTGTGACTGTTACAAATATAACACGTTTTATACTTGTGCTACAAGATTTTGGCCAGTGCTACAAAACTATCAACCTCTGTAGCACCAGTGCTAAGTGCAAAAAAAGTTAACGTACAGCCCTGTTGAGAGGGATGGCATAACTGTTAACACGCCTAGCTTCCAATGTGTTGTCAAATTCGCCGTTGTTCAGGTAGTGGGAGACAATTTAGGATTGAACGCAATACTTGGTTACATAGAGAGTTTTTTGGGGAACCATGTGTGCCGTTTATGCAAAATACACAGAGATGTCTTGAAAGTACAGACACAGGTGGACGATACGCTGTCCCGAGATGTGAATACTCACGCAGAGGATTTACGGACAGACAACCCCTCTCAGACAGGCCTTAAAAGAGACAGTGTCCTCAACAGTCTGTCTTTTTATCATGTTACGGACAATATGGCACTGGACATAATGCATGACATCCTCGAAGGGGTAGGGCCATACGAATTTAAACTTGTGTTAAATGCACTCATAGAACAAAAGCTATCTCACTAGATAAGCTAAACTATCGTATCACCAGCTTTGATTATGGCTTTTGTGATGTGGGAAACAAGCCCTCTGTAATAAGTAAGAATGATTTAAAGAACCTTGGAAGCCCTCTGCATCAGTCTGCAGCTCAGATGTGGTGTCTACTAAGGTTACTTCCAGTAATGATCGGTGACCTTATCCCTACAGACAATAAGGAATGGGAACTTCTCCTACTCCTATTAATGTGCATGGAGATCATCTTCTCTCCATCTGTTACTCATGCAGCAACACAGTACCTGAGTAAAATCATTGAAGAGCATCACTCTCTTTTCCTGGATCTATTTGCTCTGCATTTGCGCCCAAAACACCATTTCATGCTTCATTATCCAAAAGCAATTAGAACACTTGGACCATTGATCCATTTGTGGGTAATACGCTTTGAGGCAAGACATGGATTCTTCAAACAAGTCAGTCATGTCACTTGCAACTTCCGCAACATTAGCAAAACCATGGCTTATCGACATCAGATAATGCAATGCTACAGTTTCATGTGTGGGTCTGTGTTAAGCCACAACACAGAAATTGGTCCAGGGTATACTACCTTTCTGGCTCATTTTGAAGGCTATAATGAAATTCAAAGTGGTCTCACAGGAATCCCCCTTTTCGCTGAATTGTATGTACCGGCCGGGGTCACTGTTAAGGGTACAACATACAGAACAGGCATGACAGTGTTTATGTCCTATGACCAAGATGGAGAGCCTCAGTTTGGGCTTATTAAAGTCATTTTGGTTTTAGAGCCATCTGTAAAGCTAGTTGTTCAGAGGTGGGAGACAATGGGGTTTGAGAAGCATTTCTTTGCTTACAGTGTGATCCAAACCAAAGATTTGTTGGCTATCGATGTGAAAGAGCTGCTTGATCATCACCCACTACATCAGGGGTCTCAAACTCGTGGCCCGCGGGCCAATTGCGGCCCGCGGGATGATATTTTGCGGCCCCCTACTGGACATCAAAGTGTAGTGTTAATGCGGCCTGCGCGCAACTGTTTGCCGAGTCGTTGCGCGAGAGTTGGAAGTTTTATTTATTTTATCACTTGTAGACTACCATAGCGCAGGCTCATGACAGCAACGTTATGTTAGTGACTTGGTTGAAACGTGATTCCGGAGTGATATTAAGTAAAGTGGAAGGCAAATGCATCCTCGCTATCTCCTCTGACTGCGAGCAGTGCTCTGCATGTCCCGCTGCACTGCCACTGTCTGTCGGTGTACGAGTCTGGTCCAATCACATACGCGTCCCGTCAGCGTTTTTCCCCCTCACCCACAGTCTGCGAATCAGAGGCAGAGTAGGGGAGTAGGGCGGGTCTTCACGGACTGCATGTCGTCTCTCTCTTTCAGTTCAAGTCGGAGCAGAGTTGACCGCGCATCTACAGTAAACTCGCTCCCAGTTTTATCTCTGTGAGATAAATGTAGCTATTAGCCTATTTTCGCCAGCAGGCAGCCAGCAGAAAAATATGGCATTTTCAAAGATGGTCAGTAAAAGAAAAGTCGACTGCAATTCAAAGGTGAATGGACGGAAAAAGATGCGGTCATCCTGAATCCCAGCCAGGGGCGTAGCTGGAGATTCTGGGCCCCATGAAAGAATCAATTTGTGGGCTCCCAATCTATTAAAAAATGTGGGGCCCCCAATCTATAAAAAAATGTGGGGCATTTATTGATGAAAACGCATAATATGGTTTTTACCTATTTTTTTTATAATACAGGCAATTATACTTTTGAGTCATCTACATTAACTTACTTTAGGATAATAATAAAACCATATTAATAAAAAGATAATAATAGTGTTTCCCCCCCCCCCCCCCCCCCAATGCTGGGCCCTTGGAATCATCCTAACCCCCCCCCCCCAGCTACTCCCCTGGTCCCAGCACCAAACCAATTATGTGACTATATGCCAAGAAACGATAGCTATTTGAAAATAATGTATGACTGAAGTGATGGAGACCATGTTTGAAGGCAAACAAAAGCAAATCCCCCTCAGATCGCACAGCAACCAGAATAACGATAGGTTATGTAGATAACCTAGTTATATTAGTATAGGCTAAGCTCCCGCTCTGAGCCTTACGAGATACTCCATATCGCCTGTGATACCTAATGTATCTCCCACGAACAAAAACACATGCACCCCACCTGTATGGGGCCCCGCCCCTTATGGTGGTACCACCCATATAATCATGACTCTGGTCATGACACACCCTTCCTCGCCAAAAACCCGTCCCAGGAAAAGATCCCTCAAGAGGGAACTCAGGGCGCGCAGAGCGGGAGCTTAGCCTATACTAATATAACTAGGTTATCTACATAACCTATCGTTATATTTCGTATGGCATCGCTCCCGCTCTGAGCCTTACGAGATAATGGGGAAGAGCGGGCGCGAGACCCGACAGATGTACCCCCTGAGGACCCATAAGCCCACATCAAGGGGTGCGGGGAGCCCTGTCACCCCATCCTTCCTAACGAAGGGGGGGCGCAGTCAACTCCACCTGAATGCGAACAAGAGGGAGCCAGAACCCCTTGAACACACCGTACAGGCGGAACCACGTGTGACTCAACACACTGCGGCCCATACCCATACACTCCTGCTACCCGACCAAAGGACGGGAAGCAGGAAAGGCCACAGACCCCAGAACCGCCTGGGAGACAGAACCCCCGGTCATGTCCATGAGGAAAAACCTTACAAAGGAGCCCGGGGAGGACCATGAAGCTGCAGCACAGATGGCCTCCACCGAGGCCCCACCCAGGAGAGCGGCAGAGGCAGCCACCCCACGAGTGGAGTGCGCCCTGACGCCCCCAGGGGGATCCTGCCCAGCCAGCGTGTAGCAGAGGGTAACACCCTCGCACAACCAATGGGACAGGCGCTGCTCCGACAGTGCCTTACCAGCACGAGCCCCACCGTAACAGACAAAAAGCTGGTCGGTAACCCTGAAATCCTGAGTACGGCTGAGGTAAATCCCCAAGCACGGACTGGACATGACAGGTGAAGGCCCGCATCTAACTCACCAGTGTGAGGAGGAGGACGAAACGCCTGAACCACAATATCCCGGGAGCGGAAGGAACTCCGGATATTCTTAGGCACGAAAGCAGGATTAGGTCGCAGAGTGACACCGCAATCGGTCCGAAAAGACAGGCACTCTGGACGTACCGAGAGAGCACAGAGCTCACCTACGCTTTTAGCGGAAGTGACAGCCAGAAGGAACGCGGTCCTGAAGGACAGCTGTCCCAACGGCGCCCGCTCGAGCGGCTCAAACGGGGCCAAGGACAACCGACCGAGGACCAATTGAAGATCCCAAGTCGGAGCCAAGGAGCGTTGCACCGGCTTAACGCGTCGAGCGCCAAGCAGGAAACGCTTCACAAGAGGGTGGCTGAACAAGACATCCCCTCAAACCCCTCATGATAGGAGGATATAGCTGCTGCATATACCCTCACCGTCGAAGCCGACAGTCTATCAAGGAGAGACTGGAGGTAACTAAGGACAGCAACCAGGGGGCAGGAGACTGAGTCCTGGCCCCCCGCCTTACACCACACTTGGAACATACGTCATCTGCCCGCGTAAGCGCGACAGTGGAGGGAGCATGCGCATTCCAGATGGTAACACCATCAGGATCAAGGACCTGCGCCCCTCAACGTACCCGTCCCAACAACTGACCTAACAGATGTATGGGGAAGAATCCCTGGCGGCACGGCATCGGTCCCAGACCTGCCTGGCCATGTCCAGACGCAATCATCACCCGTCAGGATGAGGGCCGCCCCGCGACAGTACACCTGCACCCACATTCTCCCTGCCGGGGATGTGGGGAGCCCTTAGGCCGCGCAGATGGAGGACGCCCATAGCCAGCCGCCCGCCGCCTGGTGCAGACAGGGGGAGCGTACTCCTCCCTGTCTGTCGATACACGACACTGACGTCGTATCGTCCGTCCTGATCAACACCATTTGTGGACCAGAAGGACCGCTTTCAACACCAACACATTGAACGTAGCGCAGACCGGGCAGCATGGTTTGCCAGCTGCCCCCACTGCGTTGGCCCGACGCGTCACCAGCGAGGGAGGCGTCGGTGAAAACGCGACGTGAGACAGTGCCGTAACCGTCCTAGGACGGAACCTCACGAGCGTGTTGACAACACGCTCTGAGATGGATGCCCATAGCCCTCCAACCGTTGACTGGGAAGAGGAATACTCTACATCCAGTCTACAGCAACCCCAGGCTGGTAGAGACCTGCCTGGTACGAGACCTGACGATCCACCTTGACCGCGAAGGACCAGAACGTCATCAGGGCAGAACACTCCGTAACCCCGGATGACGCAGAGGCCCCAGTGCGGCCTCCACGCACTTGGTGAAGATGCGGGGAGCCAGAGAAAACCGAACGGCAGCCTCTGGTACTCATACGCTAACCCTGCAAAGGAAGCGTAGGTAAGCCCTAGGATGGAAGATCGGGGATGCGCATACGCATCCTACAGGTCTATGGAGGAGAACCAGACCCCCACCTGACAGTGTTCAACAGGTAGGAGACGATCCAAAAAATGCTGAACCTTCCCATGGGACAGGTCCAGCATGGGTCTTACACCCCTCCCTCCCGACTTCTCGGGCAGAGAACACCGGGAGGAGAACGCCACGACGATGGCTTGCTTCGTCCACAGAGATTGGATCTCGTCGACCAGAGCTGTCCCTGCTGGAGACCCCGACAACAGGGTCTGTACCAAACCTGAAAACGGGTGGGGTTGTGTAAACACAAGTCCCCGCCTCACCGTTCTCTCCATCTACCTCGACATATGGTACTGCCGTAGTCATATGTGACGACACTCCCAACGCACCCGCCGTCACGTGGCGCAGGTCCGCCAGGAACTGTAGATAGTTGGCCCGGTCCCCCCCGCTGTGCGAAGACAACCCTGGAATCGTGCGAGGAGCGCGTTCCGTGTCGGAACACCTGACCCTGACACCACCCACGAGGCAATCGCACCCAAGGGGGAACCCCGACAGAAAAGGGCCTGTCTGATACGGGGGGCTTCCGATCAAAAAAGCCCCCCCACTGAACACCCCTCCAGAACATGCTGAAGGAGTTGTTCTGCAGCCGGACATGCAAGGTGTAAGGCCCCCATGGGTTCCTACACACCGTAGCCCTGCAGTGATATCACTACCACCCCAAACCATGTGAGCTGCGACCACTTGCCAATATTCCAGGAGTGGGAGCACCAACATGATACCTGGCCTGGCGAAGGCGAGGCCGGGGAAGCCCGCACTGTGTGCCTCAAAAGGTTTCGAGCCCCCCTGCTGACAACACTTAAGTTGACAGACGTAACACCAGGCTCAACCAACACAGTTCAAGGTGTGGGAGCCGCTTGACAGCACAACATTCTCACGGACAGACCCAGGCTCAGCCATCAACTGGGTGTCAGCCCCTGTCTCCATGAGAAGCGAAAAATGGGGCCGCATACGCTTCAATGAAGGTTCGCGGCCCGCAGCCAAAGGAGAACGCTCAGAGCCCCGCCTCTGGGGGTACCAGAGAGAGGATTGAACGGGGAGCGGGCTGCTCGCGGCAAAATGACGACGGAGTGGTTTACCAACACCGAAATCACCCAAAATGGCCGATCCCTCGGCCGCCAAGACTGTCGGCCTCGCGATACCCTGTCGATTCTCCAACCAGGGCACCACTGGCGGGGGAAACATGGCCGCCTGTCGAGGGCCCCGTCATCGCCGCTGACGAGGCCGTGCTCTCTCCTCTTCTGGCTGCGCGGTGTGAGGCGGTGTAGGGCCTAGGACAATACCGCCCGCGCTCCAGCAGAAGACCAAAATCCCCTGCGGAGAGGGGAACCCTGAGCGGTTATAGCTTGCGGCTGGGTCAAAGCTAATAACGTCAACATCCTCGACGGAGTGGTTTACCAACACCGTGCGCGATGTGTCGACGTCGGCCGGCCCTCAAGGCCCCTCCACCAGACACCATTTCTGTAATAGAAAAAACACCAATTCGAACACAGTTCTAATCGTTGCCAATTCCATACCGTGGCGGTAAAAGCCTTAACAGCCCACCAGCCACTCGCCAGGCCGACCATGGTGTCGGCCGGGCGGGGCATTGTTTCAATATATCAAAAACAAAGGACTGACGTTAACATGGAGCACCAGTGGTGATTGCAAACAGCACCCTCCACTGTGGTGTGGACCATGAAAAGGTTAAATGAATAAAAGAGCTAAACCACAAAAACTGTAGAATGAGCAAACCCATACACACAAGTTTAAGGGGAGACGGACCAGACCCGTCTTCATTCAAAATATTCACAACAGAACACCAGCCCTAGTTTAGCCCATTTACCAAAAAAGGTAAACAAAGCCCCCCCCCCGCACTACTCCCCCAGTATACCGATTGACCGTCAGTATGAATGGTTTGAGAGGAGAGAAAGCTGTAGCAAGACAGCCTTCTCATAGCAGAGTGACAAAATGAAACAATAGCCCCCTACACAGGGCCGCCCCAGGAGATGGGGGCCCTCGCGTCTAAAAACGCACAGGGCCTCACATTTCTCCCAAGCGGCCCTGCCCTTATACTACTGCAGCCTAACGCCAGGCAATGTGGAACCCAAGACAACAATTGCCTGTGCACAGACACGCAACATGTTTACCATGTCGGCTGGACCCATAGCCCCACTACCCGACGCCAACCCAGATGGGAACACCGTTCAACAAACCCCGCCGGAACACAAGGTAATACCTGGCTAGAACCTAGCCACGACCTACCCCGTTGTCAACCCATTTACCCGAAAAAGGTAAATAGAACTCAAAACCCCACAACAGCTACCGACTGACCTTCATTGATGAACCGGGCAAGAGGCGGGAGAGTGACAACATCTCACGGCGGAGACATTAAAACAGCATAGCAATTAGCAGTAGTGATAGCATGCGGCAGTAGCGATAGCATGTTAGCATAGCTTTAGATGTTTTAGCAGCACGCCCAAGACAGCTTGGAAACCGTTCCCTGCAGAGAACGTTCACCAAACCATCTTGCCCCTGGCGCCAACACACAACAAGGTTGTGTCAACAACACAAACCAGCATTACTAACACTAATACCCATGCCTGAAGACACAGGGCCTACCTGAGTACAAGCTGGCCCGACAGCCAGCCTTGTACAGCTGAACCTCGATGTGCAGTCATCAAACGAGGAACATCACAGGCCCGTCGTGTCGCCGAAAACATGCGTCGAAGATGCCAGGGGCCAGCAACCTCCGGTAAGCTTCCAACATTATTAATCTCCCTTAATCTTTTCATTCCGCTAGCTCGCATGGTGCATAGCATCCAGTACGCTGGGACGAAAATAGAGGAAGGGTGTGTCATGACCAGAGTCATGATTATATGGGTGGTACCACCATAAGGGGCGGGGCCCCATACAGGTGGGGTGCATGTGTTTTTGTTCGTGGGAGATACATTAGGTATCACAGGCGATATGGAGTATCTCGTAAGGCTCAGAGCGGGAGCGATGCCATACGAAATATAACTGAAATACTGGCTGGTGATTTGATTAAACAGCTTTGTGATAGAATAAAAAAAATGCACAGTGCATTTCCATAGCTGTGGATGAGTCCACTGACACCACTGAGAAGCCTGAAGAACCGTTCATGTTCTGAAGAACTGTTCATGTTCTGAAATGTTATTGCTAAAGATTGAGAAGATTGGATCAGTTGTACTTTTTTTTTGAATACTTGAAACCCTTTTTTTGTGGAATATTTGATGCAGCCCAGCCTCACCCAGACTCTACCTCCAGCGGCCCCCAGGTAAATTGAGTTTGAGACCCCTGCACTACATGCAGTCCAGTCATACAGAGATGTTGACACTTTATTCATCTCTCTGCGCTATAGAAGTTTTTAGACTGTGAATGGCCATCTGAATGGCCACTGCCACTTGTAAATAGTGAGGGAAAAAATCAGGAAAGAAACACTGCCTTGATTTTCTAGAAACACAGTGATAGCCTACAGTATATATTCCGAACATATTTTGAATAGTTAGTCTTTAGTTTCATGCTGTGGACTGCCTTACTCTGCTACAACTCTTCGATGACTGAGATACATTGTTGGACTGCTGGGATGGGGAAACTCCTTGGACTACTGAGATGACATTAATTGTTGTAAGTAAGAATGTGTTTAATTAAAATAGTTCTACAACTCAACACTAACCACTTTAAACCCTATGACAAAATAAATCTTCACCAGTATTTTAATTTTTCCATGTGTGTAGGCTATTGGCCATCTTGGGTGTCAATCAGGCCACGTGAGCGGATCGGCGAGGGCGAGAAATCCGCTCTTCGCTCTTTAAAGCTTGGTCCGCTCCGCTAATCGCTCATGTTGACCCCGCCCCCAAGTCGCTATCCGCTCGCTCACCGCTCACCTTGAATCGAGCGCTCCCCGCTTCCCGCGCCACATCGCTCGGCAGATTTTTTTTTTAAGCATGGTGTAAAATAGGAAATGGCTTTTCTTCCAGGTTGTAGATCTGCATTTGTTGTAGCTTTTGCCAATTTAAGTTGATGAATTGTGATAATAATACTCTGGTTATCTTTTTTTTCCAGTCGTTTTATTTGTTTGTTTGTTTGAAAAGGTCTTAAATTATTACCAATTGAGTGCCGGCCACAACATTCTGACACTTTCTGTTGTTCACCTACAGATGCCAAAGGGGAACTGGCCCTCAGGCTGCTACCCGACATGTTCCCACAGACGTTATATAGGCTCAACAAAAAATGTAGGCGGCACTCCAGCGAAGAGGCCCGGTCAGCCTTCGTTGACCTCAAGCCTGTAAGTACAATTTCATGTTATGAATTGGGGAAATGTTGCTATGTAGCCTAAGAAGGATGTTGGTGCACCAAAGTTGTCAGGCTATAAGGTTGACGAAGACATCTGTAGCCTGATCGGGCTATGGCCCCCATAACCTCTATTTAAACTAAACTAAACTAAAAAGGCATTGAGGTTTCCCTCATTTACAAAGACGAGTTAAAACCACTGTTTTGAGCACTCCAAAATGTCATTGCACGTTCCATTGGCATGAGAAAAAAAACGAACTTGATTTAATTTGGCTCCCTTGTATAGTTGGTATAAACCTGTTATATTGCTTATGATTTGCTGTCAACCTAGCCCCTTTCGTGACTGCGGTTTGCAAGCCTGGGGCTTTTGTGACCGCAGTCACTTGCTGGTGTGCCGCGATAAGTTTAAAAAAGAACTACCAAGCGGAGCGATCATGGAGTAGACGTGTTTCACATGAGCTCCCTTCTACCGTGCTGAATATACGTTTCTCCCCATTAGTCTTTATTTTATTTTTATTTGTTTTTTATCTGTTTGCTAGGTCGTCGTGTTTAGTATACATTCATCAACTTTTTTCGACTTTCTACGATGGCGGGGGTGGAAACCAGAGCCATGAAAGAATTAGGCACGACACCGGCACCGCCGAGCATGGCCGCACCGTCTCCCGCTGTCGGGGAGTTAAGCGAAGCTGTGCTCTTGGTCATGACCAAGCTACACGCAGACTCTGAGACACGCATCGCTGAAGCACAGAAGAAAGTGTTGGCGGATTTCTGTATCAGCCTCCGTCGTGAGATATCAGAAGAAATTCGACTGGCGGTAGTACCGCTGACAGACAAGATGGAGGCGATACACGCTGCCTCTTCGGCTAATGCTAACGAACTAGCCATGCTAACAACGGAGGTATCATCACAGTGTGAGAAGATGGCGGGTCTTGAATCCACCCTGCTGGCTAGGCAGGCTGAAGTCAACAAACTACAGTCGGCAATGGAGGAGATGCAGTCCCGGGATAGACGCCACAACGTCAGGATTGTTGGAGTACCGGAGACCAGCGGTGAAGGCCGTCTCTCTGAGACCGTGCCCGAACTGCTGCAGAAGATACTAGGGACGGATGTCCTCCCTATGCCTCCTATCTGTGAATCGGCCTACAGAGCGGGCAGGTTTTCTCCCGGCGTGAACAAAGAGCCGAGGCCCATCATAGTCAAGCTGAACAGACTCCAGCAGAGAGAACTCATCATGCGGTCGGCTCGTACCAGGAGGGGTAATCTGAGGCTTGGCGATCACAAAGTGGCCATTTTCGAGGACTTTACACCGGAGGTTCAAGCACAAAGAGCCGAGTACAAGGTGGTCCTGACTAAGCTATGGAAACTAGGCCTGAGGCCCACGTTATTCGCTCCCGCGAAATTATCTGTGTTGGAGAAGGTCGGTGGTCAGCGTTTGTTTTGGTCGTTGGCTAAAGCGAAGGAATATCTCGCGGAGACACCCGAGTCTGTTGCTTGATATCAATGGAGGGTGAGTGACTTGGCGGTTTGGGCCTATATACATTGATTAGGTAGACTATTCACAAACACTTGCTGTCATGCCCAGACATGCTAACTGTCCTCTGCCCATCCAACTAGCAGGGCTTCCCAATGACTTCTGTTACTTGCTAAAGCTGACCTCATGGTCGTACTTGTGTATCGCCTCTTTGGAAGCTAACGAGCTAGCTGAACAATGTACAAAATAAGCTAACGTGCTATCCGGATTCATCACTAGCTTACGCGCTAGCCTCGGGCTGGCCAGCGGGCTTCGCCTATAGTCTGCGCTGAGACATTCGAGACCCGTTAATGGTTACGTATTTTGGTTGCTGTTGCTGTTCAAAGGGACATTGGTTTGCACAGTTCAAGAGTGACCGAGTCCCTAACTAACTTCTGGTATGCTTTTATTTTTTATATCCAGGTTTTTTTTTTGAGCGTTGGGATCCAAGTAGATGCCAAGGTCGGTTGAATATGCATATACAATATATGATAACAGGTTGGGTCGGGTATGGCTTGCACTTCATGGCTATATGGTTATATGGCCTGCACTTTAGCCATGCCCCTCTTTTCCTTTCTTTTTTCTTTCCTATTGTCGCTGTTTTTATGTCATCTGTATGCGCGATTTAAATGTGATCCGATTCTACCTTGGACTAACTGCTGATTCGCCTTAATTTTGTTTTGAATTTTCCGTGAGCCACTTATGCTATAACGTTGCGACATTAATATGCAGACTCCAAGGTAGATGGTTACAGGGCTGATGCTGAGTAATTATATAATAATTATTGTCGCTGTTTTAATGGCATTTGAATGAGCAATTTAACTGTGATTCGATCCTACCTTGGACTAACTGCTCCGACCGATATCTTTATTGAAACAATGTATGATAACAGGTGGTGTCAGGTGTTGCCTATTACCATCCCCGGATTAATTAATGAATGTGTTTAATTCTATTCTTACATAGGTTATGTCATTTCAGCCGTTGTGCCTGATCAGAGGGACAGCTAAAGGGGTGCATTTTGACCATAACCCTTTTTTCCCTTTTTTTTTTTTTTGTCATGGTTTAATTGACACTGTTCACACAATTTTGCACAATTAACCTGTGACCCGAACCTGCCTTAGACTATCGGCTGGGATGCTTTAATTTAATTTTGTTTTGAATTTTCCTATACCTTTTTGGGCTATAACAATGTGATGTTGAAGCGCAGATTCGGAAATAGAGGGCTGCAGGTTGATGTGGAGTTATTATTTAATAATGGCTATTTTTACCATTATGGTTGTCTCATGTTGGGGCCAGGGCTCAGGTGGGTTTCGACCGATATCTTTATTGAATTTTATTTTATTATTATTTGTGTTTATTGGACTAGTGGGGGTTCACTCAGGGGTTTATCTAGAGGGGGGTTGGAGTGGGGAGCGTCTTATTAATCCATGTCTCTAGTGGGAAGTGATAGGAGGATGACCATCCTCAGGGGATGGGGCATAGGGTGGGGATTGGAGAGTGGGTATAGGGGACCTTATATTAGGACGGGTGGGTTAGGGTTTAGAGTAGAAGGGGGAGGGGTTGTAGCTGGGGTGGTATTTTTATGTGTTTTATGTACTGTTTTATGTGTGTGTAATTGTTCCTCCTCTGAACTCCTGGGATTGACCGTCCGGGCCCGCCGGGATCGGCACCTCTGTACTCAGCCTGGCTGCACTGGTATGTTCTCTACGCATTTATACAAGCTCGACCATGGCTAAATTGAATATTTTAATTTGGAACGCAGGAGGGCTTAACGCCCCACACAAGCGTGCCAGTGTCCTTTGGCTATTGAAGAGGAGAAATATTGACCTTGCTCTCCTTAGTGAAACGCATTTATTGGTAGGTGACGTGTCAAGACTGGCAAATCGGCAATATCACGTTATCTCCTCATCCTCAGCCGATGATAAGACGAAAGGAGTAGTCATAGTTACAAGACGTAACCTTGATATCAAAATCTTGGATGTATGGTCGGACACGGAGGGAAGGATTACTATAGCAAAAGTTGAATTCTTGCATAGGAAGATGGCTATAATAGCATTGTATGCTCCTAACACATTTGATTCAGCGTTCTATAATACAATCACGAAGAATATGTTGGAACTTAATGGATACGCTCTCATGGTGGGTGGCGATTTTAATGCGTGCTGGGATGCTGAGATGGATAGGTCCGGGCCCTCTGAAACGAGCGACCAAAAACGGGCCTCTAAGGCCCTTAGGATGTGGGCTAAAGACACAGGGCTTACAGACCTTTGGCGTTTATGCAACCCCACCCTCAAAGATTACTCTCACCTGTCAGCCAGACACAAAAGCTTCTCTCGAATTGACTATGCATTCGCGTCCCCTAATATGTTTGATAGTTTCGATGTCTCATTGGTTCCCTTGGCTCTCTCAGACCACAAGGGGATTTTCCTTACGGCAACCTTTGGCAGGCTCTCCGCAAGAGCTCCCAGATGGCGTTTTAATTCGACCCTGCTAAAGAACGATGACTTCTGTTCTGAGTTCAGGAGTAAACTAGCTGAATTTTTGCAGATCAACGTTGGCACAGTAGAAGACCCTAGGGTCCTGTGGAACGCATTGAAAGGATTCATCAGGGGTCATGTCACACTATTTGCCTCCAATTTGCGAAAATCCCGGTCAAAAAAGCTAGAAGGACTGGAATCATTATATGCGGACCTATACGCATCCTTGCAAACTGACTATAATGAACGACTAAACACACAACGTAAGATAGTCAAAAAAGAAATAAACTCCATACTTAAACAACAGTCTGAGTTCTTGATACATAGGACAAGACAAAATTACTATTTTCACGGCTCCAGACCTAGCCATCTATTGGCAATGAAAATACGCTCAAATGATCATTTCTCGGATATCCCCTCGATTAGGACGAGCCAGGGTGCAGTCACTACTGATTCGAAAAAGATCAATGACACTTTTAAAGAGTTTTACTCACAGTTATATAGCTCAGAGGGTAATCTGGATGACTCTAAATTTGAATCGTTCATTGGCGGGCTTGAGATACCCCACATTTCTGAGGAAGAGGCCAAGGAACTGGGGAGACCGATTACTCTCGTAGAATTGAGGGAGACTATTGTTGAAATGCAGAGGGGTAAGGCACCAGGCTGGGATGGTATTCCACCCGAAGTGTATTTAGCTTTCTGGGACCAACTGGGTCCATTGATGCTCGATATGATCAATTACGCTATCGAACAAGGGGAGTTCTCAAGAGATGTCAATATGGCGTTGATTTCTTTACTTCTCAAGAAGGACAAAGATCCCAATGATTGTGGTAGCTATAGACCCTTGAGTCTTCTCGGGGCCGATTTAAAGGTGTTTGCCAAGGTGCTGGCCCGTCGCCTGCAGAGATTTATGTCTGTATTGGTACACTGCGATCAAACTGGTTTTATCCCGGGGCGTCTGGCTGCAGATAATCTTAGGAGGCTGTTGCATGTAATCGATAACAGTAAAGACAATACAACTCCATCCACAGTTCTGTCTTTGGATGCCATGAAGGCGTTTGACAGACTTGAGTGGTCATACCTGTGGAAGGTACTTGAGGTCATGGGTCTTGGAAAGAGTTTTATTCATATGATTAAAGTCCTGTATGCCTCGCCGTCTGCGATGATACTGACAGGCAAAAACTGTTCCACACTCTTTCCAGTCTCCAGATCTTCTAGACAGGGTTGCCCTCTGAGCCCGGGACTGTTCGCGCTTTCCCTCGAACCTTTGGCCCAATTTATTAGGCAATCGGAGGACATCGTCCCCATAATGGTCAACAATACTCCACACAAAATTGCTCTCTATGCGGATGACCTGCTGATTTTCATGGACGACCCCTCCCGGTCGGCCACAAAATTATTGAGGATAATCGACGACTTTGGTAAATTGTCAGGTTTTAAGATTAACTGGAACAAATCAGCCTGCCTACCTCTTAATGAACTGGCCAAGGCGGTACGACTACCAGCTGATATCCCCATAGTAGAACATTTTAAATACTTGGGCATAGAGATATTCCCCACGCTGAACCAAACTACTAAGTACAACTTCACGGGTACTTATGATAAAATACGCCAGGATCTAGACAGGTGGTCGTCCCTTCCTAACTCCTTACAAGCCCGGGCTTCCATAATCAAAATGAACATCCTGCCCAGGATACATTTTATTAGCTCAATGCTCCCCCTGCCCCCTTCAATAGACCACTGGCGCAAGGTACAATCGATGGTATCTAAGTTTGTCTGGAATAACAAACGCCCGAGAATCAAAAGGGCTACTACTCAACGTAGAAAACAAGATGGGGGCCTCGCAATCCCTGATTTTAAACTTTATTTCTGGTCCTTTTCACTGAGACCTCTGATGTGCTGGCTGGACCCTGTAGAGGCTGTATCGTGGCGCTCCTTAGAAGCGGCGGCGGTATCTCCGCTAAGATTGCAGGATGTAGTGTACTCCACTGTCTCTATTTCGAAATGCCGGCTGAGGTATGGACCGATCATAACTCACGTGATCCAAACGTGGCGTAATGTACAGAGGTCGTGTGGGGTTAAATGCCCTTGGCACCTGGACTCTCCAATTTTTAATAACCAGCAATTACTTGTTGGACACAAGCCGGTTAATATTCCTCAATGGCAAAGGAGGGGAGTGCATACTCTGGAGGATATTTATGATAAGAACGGCCTCCGTGCGTTTCAGGACTTAAGAGAATTTTATGATCTTCCCGGCGAGTCCTTCTTTCTTTACCTTCAACTAAGGTCAGCACTGAGGGCGCATGGCGTACCGTGGGCTCAAGCCTTGCACCCACACCCCTTCCTCAGGCTCATAGTGGACAGGACGACATCCAGAGGGTTTGTCTCCGACTTTTATACGCTCTTAATTCAATCCACGTATAAAAATTTATCATTGGATACAATCTGGCGTGTGGATATCCCGGAGTTGGACCCCGAGTTTGACTGGGATGATGTTTGGGCAAATGTGGCATTATCTTCCCGCAACCCCAATCACCAGCAAATTAATTTTAATTATATTCATAGGACCTATCTTACACCTAGGAAGCTATATGCTATGGGACTGATAACCGACTCTCGGTGCACTTTGTGCTCTCAAAAGGCCACCGGCACTTATATGCATATGTATTGGGATTGCCCACCTGTGGCCCGCTTCTGGAGGTCAATAACGGACAAACTTTCAGATCTGTGTGGCTTAACTATCCCATTCACAGCTGTTACGCTACTCCTGAACGATATAACGACACTACCCGCGTCCGTACAACTGAAAAGGGTTGTCCTAGCGGGCGTCACAGCAGCGAAGAAGCTAATAGCAATGAGATGGAAGGAGCCTGAGAAGCTTACAATGATTAACTGGTCCCTAACTCTATTGGATGTGATTTATCTTGAGATATCCACAGCCCGGGTGATTGGGGTGGGGCAGGCTGGAATTGACCTGTGGTTCGCAGCAGCTGAGAAGGTAAAGACCGCAGTGTGCGGCTGAGCGGGGTTGGGGTGCGTGTCCGGCGGTCTCTTGGGAGGGGGAGGAGGAAATGTTTTTGTCTGTCTTGTCCTTTGTCTTGTCATCTTGAGTTTAGCTGGGGATATTATGGGGGGGCAGCTATTTAACTATTTCTTCACTGTTTGGCCACTTTTACACGGTCTCTGTGAGTCTATGGAACACCTCTACAGGTTTTTGTTTTTTCATGAAGGTTCATTGCTCTGTTTTCAGGTCGTGTTCCCAAAAAAATTGTCCTTGTGGTGGATTGGAGATGTACGTTTTATTAATATAGGGTCACACGGCCGGGAATCGGGGCTGAACACTGGGAAAGACCATTTATTAGATAGTACCCCTTGGAATTAATTTAGAAGGTTGAACTCTGTTTTCTTTTCTCTTGTCTGTATAATTGTTAGTCTGTATTATTATTATTATTATTATTATTGTTTTTGTTATTTTCTTGTGAAGTTCTATGTATTGTGATTGTGGTTAATGTGTTGTCTTGTTTCGTGTGAATAACAATAAAAAAAAATTGATCAAAAAAAATAAAAAATAACTACCAAGCGTGATCGGGGGGCTGGGGGACGGTCAAAAATATATCAGATATGAATTTCAAAGATACCCAGCGTACAATATGGGTTTAACACAGCTTTACAGTGGGGTCTGGAAGCTCGGAGTTGCTAATAAACAGTTTAAAACATTGTTCGAAAGCGAGTGGTACTTACAGAGCGAGCCGTGTATTTCCAAATGCCTGGTGAAATGCTGGTGCGCATGCGCGGTGACACCAATGGCGGAAATACACGGCTCGCTCTGTAAGTAACACTTACCGCTTTCGAACAATGTTTTAAACTGTTTATTAGCAACTCCGGTTAGAAGCACTATTGGACCACTAGTTCACTGGTTAGAAGCACTATTTGACCACTGGTTCACTGGCTAGGAGCACTATTGGACCACTGGTTCACTGGTTAGAAGCACTATTGGACCGCTGGTTCACTGGTTAGAAGCACTATTTGACCACTGGTTCACTGGTTAGGAGCACTATTTGACCACTGGTTCACTGGTTAGAAGCACTATTGGACCACTGGTTCACTGGTTAGGAGCACTATTGGACCACTGGTTCACTGGTTAGAAGCATTATTGGACCACTGGTGCACTGGTTAGAAGCACTATTGGACCACTGGTTCACTGGTTAGAAGCACTATTTGACCACTGGTTCACTGGTTAGAAGCACTATTTGACCACTGGTTCACTGGTTAGGAGCACTATTGGACCACTGGTTCACTGGTTAGAAGCACTATTGGACCACTGGTTCACTGGTTAGAAGCACTATTGGACCACTGGTTCACTGGTTAGAAGCACTATTTGACCACTGGTTCACTGGCTAGGAGCACTATTGGACCACTGGTTCACTGGCTAGGAGCACTATTGGACCACTGGTTCACTGGCTAGGAGCACTATTGGACCACTGGTTCACTGGCTAGGAGCACTATTGGACCACTGGTTCACTGGCTAGGAGCACTATTGGACCACTGGTTCACTGGTTAGAAGCACTATTGGACCACTGGTTCACTGGTTAGAAGCACTATTGGACCACTGGTTCACTGGTTAGAATCACTATTGGACCACTGGTTCACTGGCTAGGAGCACTATTGGACCACTGGTTCACTGGCTAGGAGCACTATTGGACCACTGGTTCACTGGCTAGGAGCACTATTGGACCACTGGTTCACTGGTTAGAAGCACTATTGGACCACTGGTTCACTGGTTAGAAGCACTATTGGACCACTGGTTCACTGGTTAGAAGCATTATTGGACCAATGGTTCACTGGCTAGGAGCACTATTGGACCACTGGTTCACTGGTTAGGAGCACTATTGGACCACTGGTTCACTGGCTAGGAGCACTATTGGACCACAGGCTGTGTTGTCTGTCTTGCACTTCTCTGAAAGCTTTACATTTTCACTTTGTTGCAGATCGGCTTCTTTACTATTATTACTATTGATCAGGCTCCTAATTCAGCAGCAGCTTATAACTGGATGTTGTGGCCAATGTCATCAAGTAGTAATAATCTGTGTTACAGATCAGTGGCTCATAAATTAATCATAAAGAAATAGCAGAGCTAAATAAGTAGAGCTCAGACTCAAGAGCAGGTTGCCACCAGCCACACGTCAGCTCAGTTCAGCCCACTGGTGCGTCCTAAAGCCAAGGATGGTATCCACGGCAACACATGTCACCAGGTCCCCCAGTGAGGTAGATGCTCAAATCCACAGGAGCTTATTATCCAAGGATCTTATTTCCTATCTATTCATTATTATACATCTGTGATTGTGTTTTGCATCATTTTGTATGTTCTGAATGCTTTGTTCCCATTGCCATTGAATGTGCTGAATTGTATTGTGGCTTAGAATGGATACTTTTGGACTAGAGGTTTTTTCATTTAACCTTAATTTAGTACTAGAAAAAAAACACATTGAGGGACTGGGGACGGGTTAACCGTCCCGTTATAGTCTAGTATTTAGTTCAGCAATGTAACAATAGATAGAGTGAGCATTCTATTTGATTAATCGAAAATGAATCTAATAGAATCTAATAGAATCGAATCGTGGTCAAATGAAGAGATTTCATGATGCATTGAATCATTGCCTGAAGAATCGTAATCTAATCGAATCGTTGTGAGGTCGAATCGTTACACCCCTCCCTACACGGTACAGTAATATCTAGTCCCAGGTCAGTGAATACCACGATCACAACACCAGAGGGAGCTCCACAAATCATGTTAAACCCAGATTCGGCTCAAACAAGGGACTAAACACGTTTTGCAATTATGCCACATCAATGTGGAACGCCCTACCCAAAGCTGTAAAGGAATGTGAATCACTACCCACTTCCAAAAACACTCTCAAAAAACACCTACGGGAGACTGCAATTCGAAACTGGCCCCTGTAAATGTCCTAACACAACCCCCTCAAATGTACATATTCCAATGTACAGTTTTGCTTGTACAGTTGTACAGTGTCCCCCACCCACCCCTCCTACCCAACCTCCCCCCCACCCACCCAACCACCTCCAATGTACAGCACCCCCCCCCCCCCCCCACCTACCCAACCTCCTCCAATGTACAGTTTCTACATCAAATGTATATACTTTTTCTCTGGACTCTTTTCGTATCACAAACAGTACTGTATTTGCAAATCTGGTATGTCATAAATGTATAGATGTAGCAGTACTGTCTATCTGTATGTCATATATGTTACGATGAATTGAAACTGTACTGTACCCATTCTGCAATCTGTTAATAAAGTTTTCAATCAATCAATCAATCCCAAATGCTACTTCTACCACTGGGATGTTGTTTATACCAATGACCACCAGGGGGCATCTCGTATGAAAACGTGATAATGTGAGTTGTGAGAACATAATTATTGTATTATTGTACTGAACTGTATTTAGACACAAACTACCCTCTCTCTAGCCTTTTTTTTTTACATGTGTCTACTATACAAGGTTACTTGAAAGTTGAGAAACGCTATGATTTTTTGTTTTACCATGAGACTTACATTAGCTTGTATGATGACCAGGTATCGTGTTATGTCTTCATAGTTGAGTCTCTCCTTCAGGACCACGGACCCAGACAGAGTCAGAGGAATGTCGAATGTTCTGTTGGCCGTCTGGAGCACACATACAAACATACATGTGTTTAATGTGATTAATATTGCACAGCTACTGTAAATATAAGCAACGGATAACATGGCATTACTGAGACTAACATGTTTAAGGGTTAACAGGCTATAACGAAGGCTAATGGTTTTACTGACTCTACAGGGGACGCAGTGACCTAAGGTTAGAAAACGGAGCTTGTGATTAATAGTGATTAAAAGCCTCTTTAAATTCCCTCCACCAGCTAGACCTCCTCTCCCTCGACAGTCGACAACTACAGTAGTCTCCAGTTCCTAACGCACACATTGTCACTACTGTAGTGACTTTTCAATTACAAATGTAAGGACATATCTCACCCCAGTCCTTAACCAGCTATACGTACATTAATTACGACAGGACATGCAGCAGCTGTTCCAATTGCAAATCATGGTTGCACCATTCATGTTTACACACTAAAAGATGCGTGAGGAACTGGAGAATCTTGTGCTGCTAGCGTGCCCTTGAGCAAGGCATAACCCTGAACTGATCCACTGATTGTTTGTTTGTTTGTTTGTTTGTTTGTTTGTTTGTTTGTTTGTTTGTTTGTTTGTTTGTTTTGGAGGGGGCAGCTTGACAGACAGACAGACAGACAGACAGACAGACAGACAGACAGACAGACAGACAGACAGACAGACAGACAGACAGACAGACAGACAGACAGACAGACAGACAGACAGACAGACAGACAGACAGACAGACAGACAGACAGACAGACAGACAGACAGACAGACAGACAGACAGACAGACAGACAGACAGACAGACAGACAGACAGACAGACAGACAGACAGACAGACAGACAGACAGACAGACAGACAGACAGACAGACAGACAGACAGACAGACAGACAGACAGACAGACAGACAGACAGACAGACAGACAGACAGACAGACAGACAGACAGACAGACAGACAGACAGACAGACAGACAGACAGACAGACAGACAGACAGACAGACAGACAGACAGACAGACAGACAGACAGACAGACAGACAGACAGACAGACAGACAGACAGACAGACAGACAGACAGACAGACAGACAGACAGACAGACAGACAGACAGACAGACAGACAGACAGACAGACAGACAGACAGACAGACAGACAGACAGACAGACAGACAGACAGACAGACAGACAGACAGACAGACAGACAGACAGACAGACAGACAGACAGACAGACAGACAGACAGACAGACAGACAGACAGACAGACAGACAGACAGACAGACAGACAGACAGACAGACAGACAGACAGACAGACAGACAGACAGACAGACAGACAGACAGACAGACAGACAGACAGACAGACAGACAGACAGACAGACAGACAGACAGACAGACAGACAGACAGACAGACAGACAGACAGACAGACAGACAGACAGACAGACAGACAGACAGACAGACAGACAGACAGACAGACAGACAGACAGACAGACAGACAGACAGACAGACAGACAGACAGACAGACAGACAGACAGACAGACAGACAGACAGACAGACAGACAGACAGACAGACAGTATAACTAACCGGGTCACTAGGGTTGTACTGAATGGTGTACTCAATCTGTCCGTTGGGTCCGTCATCGATGTCCTTTGCTCCGTTGTTCCCCCAGAAACCAGAGAAGACAGTGGTTCCTACTGGGGTCAGCTGGAAAATGTAACACAGAGGGAGTGGCTTCATCAGCAACACAGTGGCATCACTGATGACAGCTTCAAGATGTAATACAGATGAAGTGGCTTCATCAGCAACACAGTGACATCAGTAAGGCAGCTGAGAAGCACAGCAAGGATAGGACAGTGACATCGGGTAACACAGCGCAAACCTTTCTTAACCATTCGTCTTAGGGATGAGACGTTGTGACACCAGTGATATGGACACTATTACTGTATTTTATGGTTTCCTCTCCATTCCTAACCTTTCTACTCATCTATTCTCTCTTATCTTTCATAACCTCTCTACTCACCTCTTCTCTCTTTCCTAACCTCTCTACTCACCTCGTCTCTCTTTCCTAACCTCTCTACTCACCTATTCTCTCTTTCCTAACCTCTCTACTCACCTCTTCTCTCTTTCCTAACATCTCTACTCACCTATTCTCTCTTTCCTAACCTCTCTTCTCACCTCTTCTCTCTTTCCTAACCTCTCTACTCACCTCTTCTCCCTTTCCTAACCTCTCTACTCATCTCTCCTCTCTTTTCTAACCTATCTTCTCTTCTCTCCCCTTGTCTCTCTTTCCTAACCTCTCGAATCATCTCTTCTCTCTTTCTTAACATCTCTACTAATCTCTCCTCTCCTCTCTTCTCTCTTTCCTAACCTCTCTACTTCTCTCTCATCTCTTCTCGCTTTCCTAACCTCTACTCATCTCTCCTCTCCTCTCTTCTCTCTTTCCTAAACTCTCTACTCATCTCTCCTCTCCTCTCTTCTCTCTTTCCTAACCTCTCTACTCATCTTTCCTCTCTTTCCTAACCTCTCTACTCATCTCTCCTCTCTTTCCTAACTAAATCAAATCAAATCAAATCAAATTTATTTATAGGGCCCGACAACACACGTTAATGTCCCCATGGGCCGTACAGGTCTTCTTTAAACAAGTCAAGAAGACAACATAACAATAAGTCAAGAACAGAACAAGAACACCATAGGGTCCAAACATTTTTTAGATGAATGCAAATAAATGAAAGAATGCAAGCACTCCCAGACATACCCCACGCGAAGGTAAGGAAAAACTCACTAAAACCTAACAATAGGGAAAAAAAGCTCCACAGGCAATGTGGAGGAGAGAAACCTTAGAAGGGCCGTTCAAGGGGGGATCTCCCTTCTTAGATGTCGGTGATAGTAGTGTTGCAGACGGACAGTTGGTAAGCATGCACTCATGTGTGTGGTGAAACACAGATGAGTGCATGCAATAGCAACTGTACATTTTGAAAAATTAAAGATAGAGCTAATAGCGATAGCAACTGAACATTTTGAAAGATTAAAGATAGAGTTGATAGCGGATCTATTTGAGGCACAGGGGCGGCGCAAGAGGGTCACGTCCTCCCCGTCTTAGTCACGGGACATTCAACACTCCGGTCGTTGCTCAGGGACAGCCGGAGACAGGGGGAAGGGGGGTGGCGCAGAGAGGGTCGCGAACTCCCCGACATCATCGCGGGACATCCGGGGAAGAGTTAGAGAGTTCCCATGTTTGTGGTGCTGCAAAGGAGCAGACATGTAGTACCCTGTAGTGCCATGTAGTACCCCGTAGTGCCATGTAGTACCCTATAGTACCCCATAGTGCCATGTAGTACCCAGTAGTATCCTGTAGTACCCTGTAGTGCCATGTAGTACCCTGTGGTGCCTTGTAGTTCCATGTAGTGCCATGTAGAGCTATGTAAGCCATGTAGTACCCTGTAATGCCATGCAGTACCAAGTAGTACTCTGTGGTACCATGTAGTACCCTGTACCCTAACTAAACTACCCTATAGTAAACTACCCAGTGGTACCATGTAGTACCCTGTACCATAACTAAACTACACAGATTAATCTAAAGGTCAGTCCCCGACCAGGTGAGATCAAGGTAGGTTGAAGGAGAGAGAGAAAAGATGAGTCTTAAGCAGGGATTTAAAAGCTTCGACAGAGCAGGCGCCCCTGATGACGGCAGGTAATTTGTTCCACAGGTAGGGA
>NC_140174.1:65575949-65590949 GCF_963971535.1 Notolepis coatsorum
ACACACACACACACACACACACACACATATAGGGATGACAGGAATAGGATGGGTGTCTCTATTTTCCTTCCCTATTTTTCCTTCCTTTGATTCGCCTTTTTTCTAGGCTGGTTCTCATTGAGAGAAATAAACGAGAAATTGACAAATGTGTGGTAATGAGTGTGCACTGCAGCGAGGCGGAACTAATCACGTCCATGAAGCAGCTGGGGTTCCCAGAGGGACATTGAAGCTTGTGACAAAGAGCGCGGGCGAGGAGGAAGTGGAACGACGTCGCCGCGGAGACGAGAAGCTACTCAAGAGGCGAATACGCATGGACTTTTGTTTGTTAGAACACCAGTATTTGTGTTGTCACCAGACTAACTGTGGAATCTGTATCTGTATCTCTCCCGCCATCCCAATTGTAATTTCCCCCTCCCCCACAGACAGCCTACTGTCCTCCCAAATAACCAAGTCCTGTAGTGTCTACCCCCACATTCACACACCTTTTGTCTCTCACCTCCAACTCCCCTCACCCGATAACACCCCCTCCTCCTATCCTTCTCCTAGCTAGAACCCACACCCCCCCTATCCTTCTCCTAACTAGAACCCCCCCCCTCCTTGATCCCCCTCCAATACTGAACCTAGCCAGCCTACCCAGAATTCCCCTATCTGACCCTATAAAGAGCCACACCTGAGTGGACTCGGGAGCTCACCTGGGACACACCAGCTGGTGTCCCAGTTTGGGTCGTCCAGACCATATTACTCTGAATAAACCTTTATTTAACCAAGTCTACCTGATGGTCTATCTTCATTGATCGGGTTCAATTCCTTCACAATTTAACCAAACTATTAAAGAAATTAACTACTATAGGATTGAACGCCGTTATTTTGCATCGCTTAGGAGAGAGATAAGACCGGGCTAGCCCAAGCCTGAGACATTGTACACTGATTTGATAAGCTAACCCTACTATTAAGTCTTCTTTGAAAACCAGACAATTTATTCTTTATTATTCCAGACAGTTTCCTCGTCTTTTCCTCAATACTACACTTAATGATGTGCTTGGATTGTTAAACCGAATACCCCTAGACTGGGTCTAGTCGGTAACACACGCACGCACGCACGCACGCACGCACGCACGCACGCACGCACACACACACACACACACACACACACACACACACACACACACACACACACACACACACACACACACACACACACACACACACACACACACACACACACACACACACACACACACACACACACACACACACACACACACACACACACACACACACAGGAAAGAGAAGTAGACAGTGAAAGTGAATTGATCTGAGTGGTGGTTATTTTGATGCTAAGAGGCTCCACTGACACACAGAGGACATCCTACTTTATATTGCTGTAATGCACGCATCCGTGTACAAACAAACACACACACACACACACACACACACACACACACACACACACACACACACACACACACACACACACACACACACACACACACACACACACACACACACACACACACACACACACACACACACACACACACACACACACACACACACACACACACACACATAGGGGTAGACAGCCCTATCAACCAACTGATCAGACAGTTTGGTATTTTCTTTGTCGTGTTGAAATAGTCAGCAGACACAGATTATATTGGCTCTCCACTCCACTGGTTCTAAGTGGCCATTTTAGTTTTAGGACTGCATACTTTCTTTGCAAACCAAAATACTATACTTTATGCTTATAACGCATGCACAAGCTTGGTCTCTTTTGAAAGAGGAGATTCTGAAGTTTCAGATACAATAAAGAACATTAAGGTAGAAGTAATGCTGTCAAACAGCAGCCTCTAGGCAAATGAGCACCGCTTGGTATTGCACTTTTGCACTATCGTTTACTTTTTTGTTTTGATCTTATGTGTGGGTTGGATTTGATAGGGAAGTGGTTGCTGCTGCTGGCCACACATCAGGCTCTACCAAGAGAGGTCTGGAGAAATTCACGCTATAATAAGTGGACGAGTTTACACGTCATTCCTAGCCATGCTCATTCTGCCGAAGACGCCGTAACTCGTCTTTGATGTCAATATTTCAAAAATCTGTCATCGAAATCATATTTCCTTTCCGGAGCCCTGAGACACACTGCAAAGATCCACTCAACTCTCTAGCGGTTCAAGAGCGCCATCTGGTGGCCGATCGGCAGATCGCCAGCCGGAAATTAACCTTTGAACCGGTAGTGCTCATCCATATGTGGTCCGGGCACTCGCTATCGTTAGAGAGACTCCGTATTGACACAGTGAACATCGATCGGTGCAAATAACTCGAAAAAACAACATGCTTTGGACGTATATACTATTATACAACCTGGAAATGGATCGGGCATTTCTCCATCCCATAATATAAAAAATTCTGTTCCACGCTCATCTGCCAGCGGTGCGAGGAAGCCACGGTAAGATTCAGCGTTATATTCTAACGTCTTCTATACTAACTGATCTGATGAACATATGACCCACACTAGATGAATCATCTAACGCTGCCCACGGAATTATAAACGATCCCCCGCCCATCCGGTCATCATCAGATGATGCGTAGAAACTTCTAGAACCACGTCCAGTTGAAATGTTTTATCTCGCACAGATTCCTGCCAAACTGTATTTGATCATCAATATAATGCATTTAGGGCTATAAATCACGTTCTGAAGAAAGATGCAGAAAACGATAAAAACATACTTATACTTTAGACCATATTTTAGTATGAATATGTGAATGAAAAAGCTTAACGTTGCTACACCCTGAACAATACATATAGGACATTGAATGGGCCATAATAATGGCAATTTAGCAATAGAATTAAAAAAGTTATAGCCCTGCAAAGAAGGGGAACTTCTCCATAGACAAATAGAGCTGGCGAGGGATGGTAAATTATGAATTTAACCCATGGCGATTAAAGTGTTAAAATCCCACATATCAGACATGGGAGGCAGTACCATGGTAAACTATTTATGTAAGGGCCAGTACTAGGGATGAGCCTGAATCCGAATAGGACTTCGGGAAAGCACGGATAATGAGATGGACACATATATATTTTTTTACACAGATATTAATATTATTATTCATTTTAATTAGCGTATTATTATTATTATTATTATATGCTATGAGCTCCATTGACACAGTGCGCTCCGCCTAGGCACACCATCTGTTTGCGGTCAAAAACTACTTGTAGGACTGCCCTGTCTCTTTGTTTGGACCCACGGAAATATTAGTAACCATATTTGGAAAGTTGTGCGTCAGAAGAGAGAATGAAAGATGCAGGCGTTTTCGCTTGTATCTCGGCTACTCCATGATGAGCAAAGTATCCCCTACATTTTCAAAAGCCTAGATAAAGCTTGTCTTAACCTCTTAACACTTTCCGTGCCAGCAGGGGGAGCCAAAAATAGTGCTTGAGTGCCAACGCTGTAGTCAATGGAGGGCGATCATATTTGCTAACGCATAAACTATATCTTAAATTATGGCTATGTGTCTAATACGCCCGTCGCTTATCAATGACTTGTTTGCAGTCAACATTGTCGAAACGGATTGTTTTTTAATCGGTTCATTTCCGTTTTATACCATTTTGAAAAACGCTCGTTTTTGGAACCTTCAGAAAGAAAAAAATATTCTGTGATAATAGATCTTTAGTGGAATACACAAAACATGTTGTCATTTTTCGGCCTATTTATGAATAGTTTTCAAATAAACACTAGATTATCGATAGTATATGTGTACTTATGCACCCTAGAGAAGCGGGCTGAAGAATCGATTATCTTATTTCCTGATCAGCACACACACACTCACAGCCACACACACACATATGGGACACGCTGATATATAGGTGAAATGAGCTCTGATTATCCCAAGACTGGTAAAATAGATTCCGTACCTCAGATCAGATGTTCTCCAAAAAGATTATTACAATTCCTGATCGACATTCCAAATATCGATCGTGTTTATTGATCCAACGCTGGGTACTGTAAATACATAAGCCACGCTGTTCTGAGGGTGGGCAATGACTGGGATCGTCTCCGGTTTCATGCCTGACAAGTAAAATGTTGATTCCAGAAAAAAAATGTCCCATCCATTTCATTCAGTCCAATCCAATGGGGTGCAATACCATCCGGAGATACGATAGGGGGCGGTATTTTCCCTGTTCGAGCTCAGACAGATCCCCACTGGTAACGTGAGGCTAGATTGATGAAAAATGAATGGAAATCGATAATAAAGAAAATAACGATTAAAAACGAGATTTCTCGTCGGTTGGCACTCAACGCATGGCATGAACTAACAAGCTTTCTCGTGGCTGGCACTCAAAGTGTGAAGCCCGATCGGCCCGGTATTGGTAGCCAAGTCAAAGTGTATATTTTCAGCACTACGTTTGTTCAGCAATGATTTTAAGTGTTATTAGCTAAATATGAGCTTATAAAAATATCTGCGCATTGCATCGGAAACCGGATGATTCGATTTTATGACAGGAAGCTGTGGAATAACTGTATCTCCCCCACCACCCCAATTGTAATTACCCCCTCCCTGACAGACAGCCCATTGTCCCCCAATAACCAAGTTCTGTCTAAACCTGTCTAACCTTCACCACCCCAAAACCCCCAACAGAACAGACCAACCACAACACTCACCTTTCCTCACAATATTTCTGAGAACACTGGGAATACATTCCCTGAGGTCCATAGATGTTGCTAGAATACCAAGAACATGCAAATGGACCTTGTAGAAGTGGAGCAATCTTCCATTTACTTGGGTATGTACGTTTAGGCAAATTTTCTGAAAATATGGCTAGGGCTTAACAGGTTAAATCATAATCATGAGTTATGCAAATGTATTATATTTATTGTGTGCGTTTACACGCCTTTGGAGACCTATTTCAGAACCAACCCGAGATGCACAGTGCACTCCCCGCCTCTCCTCTTCTTGGTTACTGCACTAGCAAGCGGCCTTCACTTACCCTAATTCCAGGAACATATTTATTTATATGCTATAATTTATCTCTTCAAAAGTTGTAATGAGATGTCATGGGTTGTCATGGTATGGCATGACAAATACAAATTCAGTTACTGGCAACAGAGATAATGAATAAAAACATGCATCGCAATGCTTTTGATCTCCAGACAGACCGTTCCGAATATCATAAAAAATATTTCTACTACTCCAAATCAATAAAAGAATGTATGACTACAAGTATCTTTTGACTGTGGACATGGTGGTTGTGTCAGTTTCGATCAGACATGGAAAACTACATGGGCCGCTATCTGCTCCTCATTCCTCCTTATGCAAAACAGCCCACACATTTCATAATTAGGCTATTTATCATTCTTATGTATGAATAATTCATTAGATGATATACTTTAGAAATGAAATCTTGAACATGGGCCAATATAAATTTGTAGGAAAGACGTGAGCATTTTTTCAAGATTAGTTTCCTACGCTCCTACGTAGGCTTTCATGCTTAAGCATTTTCTGCTCTATAAAGCTGATTTTGTTTTCAGAACATGACAACTACAGTATGAGGAGGTAGAAATATATATTCATGATAATGACGTCTCCACACACCCCTAGCACGTACCACAGTAATACTATTGAATATTGATTGTCACTGTGGCTGTCAACAGGAAGTGTAACTGAGGGGTACAATTCCCTGACTGTATTGATAAGTATGGTATCATTAAACCACTACCGCTTTATGTACTTTAATTACTGGCCATACAGTACACGATATATGAATATGATGAACACTTCCCACAATGAAATCGGTTCCAGTCAAAGGTATTAATCAAGTATTTAATGGAGCAAAAGGTACATAGGATACTTTACATTATTCTTTGAATGCACTTGTAAGGCAAAGGAGTATGCGTAGGCAAATCAATAACGAATGTCCATTCTCTGGTTACGCAGGAGGTAATTATACAACCTGAATCTTAGGGAATTATATCTATGGTACACTAGTAATAGCGGGAGATACTGGAAGGGGTTCCCACTGGTTGTAAGCCAGCAAGGGGGTAGAAGATCTGTCGGTAGTAGGACGTCTGGTCAACGATGACTAGGGAGACTTCAGGTACAGAAGCCGGTGCAGTAGTCTCTTGATCCACAGACGAATACAGCTTGGTTCTCTTGTAGACTGTAGCTCTACAGTGAAGAAAGCTAGGCGGCCTCAGGCTCTCTGAGCGCCGACTCGACTTGACTCCTCTCGGGGTAAATCCAACACGTGCAGGCGTCGGCGATTATCCGCTCCATAAATCATAGGACCAAAGCAAATATATTCCAGCCGCAAAGGGCTATGTAGTCGTCGGGTAGATTAATCCAGTGTACATGTCCATACGGCTCTCGTCTAGGTCTCCTCGGGTGAAAGCGCCATGCGGTCGGCCCAGCCTGGATAAGAACTCTAGCTAATACGAGAAAGCGTTGGAGATGCTGGTCACTATAGAATTCTAACCGCACGATACACTATACACAAATAGACTATTAAAGACTCAATAGAAATATGTCGCACTCGACGGTATAGCGCCAAACTCTGACAATTCAGTTACTAATTCGCACGCGGTCTCGATGCTCTATTCTGAGGCCAAACAGGCCATACTTCACCGCACGTTGTATCGTGGGTGAGGCTTCAACTTATCGGTAACATACTAAGGACGAAGGGTACGGAGGTAAGGGGCTAAGGGGCTTCTACATTCACCTGCGCCGTATTTATACGCACGGTGCACAAATAGTGCCACTCTCATTTCTGTCGCCGTATCCCTGGGCAGGGCCGGGGCAAGTACAGACATGTCGTGTCGGTGACTTTGAACTTGGCTCCGGGGGCCGGTCCCTGGCGCCGGTGGACCGCTGTCCAATAGGAGAATGGAATATTATGGGCTGGACTAAAGGGATATTCCGTGTATATGTACAAGGAATATACAAGGGATATCAAACGATATACAAATACTATGCAATATATATCAATAAATAAATATATATATTCGGTTTAATCTGATCCTTTGTAACAGCTGCCCCCTAATTAGTCCCACCTAATTAGCTAAGCAGAGACAGATTAACCGCACTGTCCACTACTCAATGTCTGCTGTGAGGGTCAGTCAGTTCACAAAGTCATGGGGTCATGGTCGTCATCGATAGTATCGGGGAGCCTTGGCAGTTCTATTAGCCTCGCCACGGGTCGGGTGTAGGTCCGCCCTTGGACGAGCACTTCAGCTGCTCGGACCTTTCCGTCGGCACCGGTGATCACTTTGTTTACGCGGCCAGCCGGCCACATAGCTCGGGGTAGTGACTGGTCGATAATCATGACGACTGTTCCTTCTGTCAAATTGTCTCTCTCTTTTACCCATTTCTGGCGGGTCTGTAGAGACGGTAGGTAGTGGAGTAGGAAGCTGTTCCAAAACTTGTCAGCCAATACTTGACTGTACCTCCACATTCTTCGGCCGTTCGCTTCTTTAGGCCTGTACATTGTCTGGGGTAGCGCGGGGTCCAGCCGCTCCATCAAGAGTGTGTTGGGGGTGACTGGGTCGACATCTGCTACATCACTTGAGACGTAACCGAGGGGCTTTGAGTTCAATACTCCCTCGATCTCCGTGAGGACTGTCATTAGGACTTCTTCCGCCACGGTCTGGGCCCCAAGCACGGCGTACAGGGCTGTCTTTATTGAACGTACTTCTCGTTCCCAAGTTCCACCGAAGTGAGGTGCGTTCGGGGGATTAAACTGGAAGTCAATCTGGGATGGAGCGAGGTGGGTCTTAAGTTCTGGGCCCATAGCTTGGAAGCTCTCTCTCAGCTCTCTTTCTCTGCCTTTGAAGTTTGTCCATGTGATCAGACAACAATATAGACGGTTTGCCTTTCCGCGATGTGAATCTTCGGAAGGCCATAAGGAATGAGTCTGTGCTCATGGTTGGAAGGAGTTCTATATGTATCGCTCGGGTGGTCATGCATTTGAATACAATACCCCACCGCTTCTCGGTTCCTCTTCCTTTCTTTATATACAGCGGGCCGAAACAGTCCATACCGGTGGAGTGAAAAGGCTTGTCGCCGAGTCAGAGGCGACAGGGAGGTAGGTCAGCCATCCGGGGTATACTGGGCTGCGCTCGCCACTTACGACAGTCTAGACAGGTTCGCTGGAAGCGCCGCACTGCTTCTCTCCCTTGCAGTATCCAATAACGACGTCTGATCTCCGCGAAGACTCTCTCTGCCCCTGCGTGGTGCACATCCTCGTCGTATTTCTTTATGATCAGCTCTGTGACCTTGTGTCGGCTGTTCAAGACTATCGGGTACTTGACGTCATCCGGTAAGTCTGGGGCTCTCCGCAGACGACCACCCACTCTGATGAGACTATGGGCGTCGCTCTCGGGTGCTAGGTGGAGCAGTCTGCTGTCTGATGGGACGGGCTTTGCTCCCTGTAGACAGTCTAGCTCATCTGGGAACGAGTCTCTCTGGGCTCGTTGTAGTAGAAGAAGTTCTGCTTCTTCGTAGTCAGCTGCTGAAATGTCAGTAGTGGGCTGAACCTCTGGGTGGTGCCACAGAAATGTCTTTAGCTGCGCACTCTCTAGGGTGAGGCAATCGTCTATGTTGGGGTCTGTGGAGACGAGTGTGTTCAATCCACAGAACACAGATTTCTTGTTTTCGGCCTCCTCTTTACTCGCCTCCCGTGGGGTGGGTGTAGGCCACTCTTCTTCCGGGAGCTTGAGAAACTCTGGTCCGTCACTGTATGGGTTGTGACGGGTGAGGTCATCCAGGGACATTCCCCGGGTGATGACGTCAGCTGGGTTGTGTTTTGTGTCCACATACCTCCAGCTTGCTACTTCTGTTAAATCTTGAATCTCTGTGACTCTGACCCCCACGAAGACCTTGTATCTGCACGAATCAGACCGGATCCATGTGAGTACTGTCGTGGAGTCTGACCACAAGATTGTTCTTTGCACCGGAATGGTGAGTTCACGTTGGATTAACGTGGCGAGGTGCGCTCCTGCTAGGGCTGCGCAGAGCTCTAGACGCGGGATAGATTGTTGCTTTCGTGGGGCTATTCTTGAGCGAGCCAGGATGAAAGCAGTATGTATTTCTCCTCCCTCCTCTCGGGCACGCAAGTAGGCCACCGAGCCGTAGGCTACTTCGGAGGCGTCGCTGAAGACGTGCAGGTCCATCTGGCACGTCTCCGGCCTCACTGTGGGTGGGAAGTAGCTGCGGCGTATGTTAACACCTGGGAGTGAGCTGAGTTCCGTCTCCCACTCTCTCCATGTGGATGCAAGGTGTTCGGGTATGGGGTCGTCCCAGCCCTGGTCCTTGTCCCATAACGCTCTTACAATCATCTTTGCCCTGGTGGTGTAAGGTAGAATACATCCCAACGGGTCATACTGTCTGGCGAGTGTTCTGTATACACTCCGTCTGGTGGTCGGTAGTGCAGTCGACCTTCCCTGCTCCTTGGTCAGGGGTGTGTGTTTATAATGGAGCGAGTCTGTTTTGAAGCGCCAGACTAGTCCTAATGTCATTTCTTGGGCTTCTCCTGGGATGGTCGCCATCCAGGTCTCGCTGCTTGCTGCCTTGTCCTCGGGGGAGAGGCTGCGCAATACTTGCGGGTCGCTGCTGGCCCACTGCCTGAGATCAAAGCCGCCTTTGATCAGGGAGGCGCGGAGCTTGAGTAGAAGGGCCTCGGCTTCTTCTGGCGTCGAGACGCTTTGCAGACAGTTGTCCACGTAGAAACTATTTTCTACACTTTTTCGGACCTCTTCATCAGCTGCTGGGTCCTCTGCGACGTGTTTTTGCAGTGCAAACGTAGCACAGCATGGGCTGCATGTGGTTCCGAAAGGGAGGACTTCCCATTGATAGATGGCTGGTTGCTCATCCCCGATCCTCTCTCTCCATAGGAACCGCAGCAGGGGCTTGTCCTCCTCCACTAGTCTCACCTGCAGGAACATCCCTTTGATGTCGCCGCTGATGGCCACCTTGTCCTGGCGGAAACGTAGTAACACGCCTAGTAGGGAGGGGCCGAGTGTTGGGCCGGGCAAGAGCTCTTTATTCAGATTTTGTGATCCGATCTGGTAGCTGCAGTTGAACACAATACGATCCTTGCCGTTGTGGTGGACTTTGTGGTGCGGCACGTACCATGATTCGGTCGTCTGATCGGCCTCTTTAATGTCAATTTTCTTTATGTGTCCCGCTGTGATTAGCTTGTTAATCTCAGCGCGGTACACAGTCTCTTGAGCGGGGTCTCTGGCTAGGCGCCGCTCTGTGTTCAATAGATACCGCCCCGTCGCTTCTTTTGGGGCGTGGAAGGTGGGCATACCCTCTCGCCTCAAGAGTGGAGTTGCGTATCTCATCACTCCGTTGACTTTGACTCTCTTTGTCCCTTGCTCGAGGAGTGCTATGGCGTAAACGTCTTCCTTGGAACGAATGTCTTTATTTTCGTTCTTAAAGGGCATTGTCTCTAGTGTCCATAGCCTCTCGACATGCTGTAGGAGGGTGGTGTCTTCTTCTGTCACTCTGGAGTGGAGGCAGCTAGTGGCTGCTGTTCGGTTAAGAGACTTAGCGAGGGGGCCTTGTAATGTCCATCCTAGGCGGGTCTCGACTGCTGCAGGACAGCCTCTTGGCCCTGTGTGGACCCGGTCTATCGGGACTATGAGGTCTGCATGGTCGGAGCCTATCAGCAGGGTCGGGGTGGCACCGTCTATGAGCGGGATAGGTAGTTGACGCAGGTGCACATATTTATCCATCAGCTTGGCGATGGGGTAGGTGTACTGCGACAGGCCTATTTCTTGGCTGGTGAAAGCATTAGTAATCCTATACCGTCTCTCTGGCTGCCCGCTTGCTGCGATAGTGAAGGAGACATTCTCGCCCTTTATCGTCTTTAGATCTCTTCTTATTGTCCGAATCGTCATCTGGTTTTCGCTCCCCCGCAGCCCCAGCTGGGCCGCAGCGGATGCGAGGAGAAGGGTCTTCTCTGACCCGTCGTCAAGGACGGCGTAAGTGTCCATGACCTTGTCTTGGTAACTCAGTGTTACGCGGACCACCTTTAAGAGCACTCGGGCGCCCCCGCTGCTGGCGGGGTCAATGTACATAACACTTGCCTTTGTGCTGCTTGAGGGTGCGGGCTTTCTTCTGTTACTGTCATGTAGGACATCTAGGTGGGCTCCGTCACACCGACTACACCTCTTCTTTAAGCGGCACTCGGCTGCCATGTGACTGCGCGCACATCGGTAACAGCGTCGGTTGGACTTTATCCATTGACCCACTTCGTCGGCGGTCATCTTCTTGAATGTGTCACATTGTGACAACCAGTGTTCTTTCTCGCAGTACGGGCACACCATCTTCCACTTCTCTTTCATCGAGGGGGTACTGTGGTTCTTGCTGCTCGGTACTGGTTCTGATTGGTGCATGACAGTCACCAATCTTCGGCCATCGTTTGCTCTCCTAGGTCCCTCTCTGGAGCTTGGTGTGCTCCGCACGAACGTATCCAATCGCAGGCTGCTGACTTCTCTCGCCAGGAAGTCGGCTAGGTCTAGGAGGGATGGCTCGGGACCGTTAGGATCACGGTGGTCTCTTTGCCGCCTGAAGCGCTCTTGTCGGGCGGGCGGAAGCTTCTCTAAAATCCTCTCGACATTAGAGTTTGCGTATAGTTCGTGCATACCCTTTTCTCGTTGCGCCCCCAGCATCCCTACCAGGGATTGTACCTTGATAGACAGGTCGTCTAGTGAGCGATTGTCTGTTGCTGGGGGTAGGCGGTCAATATGCCTTATCTCTTGTATTACGTAGTCCCATATGCGTCCATATCTTTGGTCGAGTGCTGCTAGAGCCGCTGTGTATGGGGTAGTAGAGGTGGCATAGGCCAGCGCTATATTGTGCGCTCCGGGCACCTTGAGGTGCTTCAATAGGATAGCATACTTGTGGCGTTCATCAGCTACATCAGCCATCATTGTCTCTAAGCACATCCGTAGCTCCGTGTACTGTGCTCTGTTCTCATGGGTGAAGTCTGGAAACGTCGGTGTGCCAATGTACGATGCCGTAGATGGCTGGCACATCGGTGAGCGTTGGAAGAGAGGCCTCCTAGGCGAGTCTCCTCTTACGCCTCTCGGTGGGCTGGTACCGGCAGAGTACCATGGCCCGCGTATCCAGGTGCTATTCCTCGGGACTGGTCGTGCGTCAATCTCACCCGTGAATTGAGTCGGGGGTCTGTAGCGCAGAGCCGCGGGGGTAGAGCCTGGGCTGTACTGGACCTCCTGGTCCTGTGGAGTACTATGCTGCTGTCGGGCTTGACTCTCCTCCTCTCCCTCTTCTTCTTCCTCTGTCAGGTCCTCTAGATCCTGTAGTCGTCTATTTAGCCTCTCCGCGGTGTATACCGTTCCTTCCTTGTAGCTGGGTCTCACTGGGACCGGTCGGGGAAGGAGTTCGGAGGGGGGTATAGGCTCTCTCTGGTGGTCGGGCTCAGGGTCGCTTGATCGGTTAGGGGAGGGTGCCCTTGACCCGTGTCTTGACGAGGCCCTGGAACCCCGTGCGGAGGGAGGGGGTGTTGCCCTGGCGATCAGCTGCTCCATTAGCTGCGCTTGTAATCAGTCGCGCTCGGCTTTGCGCTTGGTGAGAGCGATGTCGCGCTCTGCTTCTCTTTGGGCACCGGCAGCGTCGCGCTGGGCTTCGGCGGCGGCGCGCTGGGCTTCGGCGTGGTCTCTTACCATATTCTCTTCCGTCTGAAGGCGTCTAATCTCTAGACGTATACGATCTTCGTCGCTCCGTTGCTGCGTTTGGAGGCGTTCTCTTTCCATGGAAGAATGTTCGCGCTCACTAAGCGTCTGTGCTTGGAGTCGATCGCGCTCTGCTTGGAGTCGATCGCGCTCTGTAGTGGCTGCTAGGCTGGCGAGGAATGCCTGTGCCAGCATCTTGTCCGCCCCGCTGGGGGAAGACGCTGGTTGAGGTGATCCGCTCCTGGCAGTACTCGTTGGAGATCTGTTCTCCTGTGGCGAGTCCTGGAGATCCATCTCCTGGGTGCTCTCCTCTTCTTGTACCGGGCAGAGTTCCATCTCTGGAGGGTTGTCTTTCTCCTGGAGCTCTCCGGGGACTACTTCTTCGGTCTTGGCGGGGGGTAAAGTCGTGTCAGTTCCCTCCTGGTCCCTACCGTGAGCTTGGTCAGTTACATTAGAACCCACTAGGGCCTCTGTTGGCGGGGTAGCCTGGTTGATAGGGTCGGACATAATTTTACTTTCTACTTTTTCCGCGTTTACCGTCTGTAGAAGGCTAGGTAGTATACTGGCAACGTAATCCTCTAAGTACTGAGGTGGCTGCCGTCTACGCTGCGGGCGATCTACTTTAGGAGGACCGTTTTGTGGAGTGTTCATCATAGGCCATTTCAATATTAATACCACTATATTAATATTACACTAGTTATTCTCCGGCTCGAAGGACCAATTGTAACTGAGGGGTACAATTCCCTGACTGTATTGATAAGTATGGTATCATTAAACCACTACCGCTTTATGTACTTTAATTACTGGCCATACAGTACACGGTATATGAATATGATGAACACTTCCCACAATGAAATCGGTTCCAGTCAAAGGTATTAATCAAGTATTTAATGGAGCAAAAGGTACATAGGATACTTTACATTATTCTTTGAATGCACTTGTAAGGCAAAGGAGTATGCATAGGCAAATCAATAACGAATGTCCATTCTCTGGTTACGCAGGAGGTAATTATACAACCTGAATCTTAGGGAATTATATCTATGGTACACTAGTAATAGCGGGAGATACTGGAAGGGGTTCCCACTGGTTGTAAGCCAGCAAGGGGGTAGAAGATCTGTCGGTAGTAGGACGTCTGGTCAACGATGACTAGGGAGACTTCAGGTACAGAAGCCGGTGCAGTAGTCTCTTGATCCACAGACGAATACAGCTTGGTTCTCTTGTAGACTGTAGCTCTACAGTGAAGAAAGCTAGGCGGCCTCAGGCTCTCTGAGCGCCGACTCGACTTGACTCCTCTCGGGGTAAATCCAACACGTGCAGGCGTCGGCGATTATCCGCTCCATAAATCATAGGACCAAAGCAAATATATTCCAGCCGCAAAGGGCTATGTAGTCGTCGGGTAGATTAATCCAGTGTACATGTCCATACGGCTCTCGTCTAGGTCTCCTCGGGTGAAAGCGCCATGCGGTCGGCCCAGCCTGGATAAGAACTCTAGCTAATACGAGAAAGCGTTGGAGATGCTGGTCACTATAGAATTCTAACCGCACGATACTCTATACACAAATAGACTATTAAAGACTCAATAGAAATATGTCGCACTCGACGGTATAGCGCCAAACTCTGACAATTCAGTTACTAATTCGCACGCTGTCTCGATGCTCTATTCTGAGGCCAAACAGGCCATACTTCACCGCACGTTGTATCGTGGGTGAGGCTTCAACTTATCGGTAACATACTAAGGACGAAGGGTACGGAGGTAAGGGGCTAAGGGGCTTCTACATTCACCTGCGCCGTATTTATACGCACGGTGCACAAATAGTGCCACTCTCATTTCTGTCGCCGTATCCCTGGGCAGGGCCGGGGCAAGTACAGACATGTCGTGTCGGTGACTTTGAACTTGGCTCCGGGGGCCGGTCCCTGGCGCCGGTGGACCGCTGTCCAATAGGAGAATGGAATATTATGGGCTGGACTAAAGGGATATTCCGTGTATATGTACAAGGAATATACAAGGGATATCAAACGATATACAAATACTATGCAATATATATCAATAAATAAATATATATATTCGGTTTAATCTGATCCTTTGTAACAGGAAGGATACATCACTGCTGTGAATAAGAACGTCAAAGTACCGTCGATTCTTGTACCGGATCTCCTCTCTGGTAAACAAGAATACCCTGAAGACTCTGGCAGGAGCACTCATTCAAGGGTACTCCGACTATGCTTGCACCTCATGGTACCAAAGCACCTCAAAGGCACTAAAAACCAAATTACAAACATCTCAAAACAAACTAGTCAGACTACT